>NC_062205.1:2653401-2715898 GCF_912470025.1 Vespa velutina
GGAATGAACGTTTCTATGAAGAGGATGAGAAATAGAAAGAGAGATAGAGATAGAAAGGGATAGAGAGAGAGAGAGAAAGATAGATAGAGAACGAAGGATGGTGAGTGAAACGGATATTGTTTTATTTTATAGAATATCTCAACATCGATAAGGAAACTCAATAATAGAATCATTTCTTTAACATGTTAAATCTCTAATGGATAATGATTTATGATACATGATTTTTATTTTGTTTATTTATTCTTTTTTTTTTTTTCTTTTCTTTTCTTTACAAACATTACATAAGATTGATTTATTAAAATTCATGGATTATATCATTATTATAATATCCTGACAAAAACTGCATTCCTTTATTGTAATTATTTATTATGGATGAAAGAAAAAAATAAGGATGTATTAGATAATCAATATCTCTCTCTCTCTCTCTCTCTCTCTCTCTCTCTCTCTCTCTCTCTCTCTCTCTCACACACACACATTCTAATCATTCGTCATTGATAATATTCTCGTATGCATTCTTAAATATATTTCATGTAAACATATTATCCGCAATTGTGTCGTACTTGTATCGTATTTTACGATACGATAGGGAATCCTTAATGAGATATTAATCAGTACGATGAAGTGGACGTAACTACCGGCTTCTGTTAGAGAAAGTGATAGAGAGAGAGAAGAGAGAAAGAGAGAAAGAGAGAGAGAGAAAGAGAGAGAGAGAGGAACGATACTCTTTTATACATATGTATGTATGTACATACATACATACATACATACATACATATATATATATATATATATATATGTATGTAAAATCTAGATGTCGTACGTTAAGAAGGCGTAGCACGTTTTCCCACGAGCCTTCCTGATCGTTGAAAAATTTTCCGCTTACGCGGTACTCCGAACATTCTCTCTTTCTCTCTTTCTCTCTTTCTCTCTTTCTCTCTCTCTCTCTTTCTCTCACATTTCTACCTACCTACGTATGTACGTAGGCAGATACATATATACATATATACATTGTACATACCTACGTAGTACGTACCAAAATAACACTCATCTTTTTCTACGCTTTACGACAATATATCCTTTTTGATTCGAAGTTCACGATTAAAGCTTTTACGACTTTATCAGATAAAAATATAAAGGAAATTAAAAAAAGGAAAAGGAAAAAAGAGTAAAATAAAAAAGAAGAATAAAAATAAAATACACACGTATATATCTTTGTTGAACAATATAAAAGGATAAATTATTAATAAACTCACCGGTCATAGATGGTAGAACGATCTCGGCGCAAAGATAGACGATAGCGAGACGAAAAAGCCACATCCTCGGCCTTCCTCACGCCTCTTTACCCTTAAAACAACTTCCACGCTCCCTTGGCACACTCCTCCTCCTCCTCCTCCTTCCCCACCTCCTTCCCCACCTCCTCTTCCTCCTCCTCCGTTCTACGAACGAAAGAAGAAGCCGCTACTACGACGAGCAATCACGTTTCATTTTCACTTTCTCGAAGCTACCGGAAACGGGCTTCTCTCTCTCTCTCTCTCTCTCTCTCTCTCTCACTCTCTCTCTCTCTCTCTCTCTCTCACTCACGCCCTCTCTCTCTCTCTCTCTCTATTCTTCTCTATTCCTCTCTCTTCCTCTCTCTATCTCTATCTCTTTGTATCCCTTTCTCTCTCTCTCTCTATCTCTCTCTTATTCGCGTTAAATGATATAAATAAATAAATAAGCTATTCTATGAAAAGGTACGAATGATATATAAATTCGTCGAGGACGATGAAACAGAGAAGAGAATACAATCGCCGACGATTACCGGTCCTCGGAAGGCGAAAGACTGAGGAAACTTGTACGTTCGCCACTAGTCAGAGCCATTCCTTCGACGACTCCCTGCCATTTCCAATCTCTGTTCTCTCACAACATGACGACGAACGGAGCACCGAAGCCTGTCTCGCGAGAGAATCTCTCTTTCCTTTCACGGAGTGCCTCGATCTCGGCTATAGGTAGGATATATATCCTACCTAGCTTCTTCGTTTTATTTCTCTTTTTATTTCTTGTTTACTCTCTCCTTCTCTCTCTCTCTCTCTCTCTCTCTCTTTCTCTCTCTGTGTTTTTCTATATATGTCTCCCTGTCTCTCCTTATTCTGTATATAAAGCGCACTCGCTCTGACACTTTTTAGTTCGACCACCACTTATTCCGCTCTCTTTGTGTCAAAAGTAAAAAAAGGTAAACGTATATAAAAAGTTACGAGTCGTCCGACTCGTTTTTCGAGAAATTCGATTGATTTCTAGTTCATGGCGAACATAGTGCCTTTGACATTGATAAAAGTAAAATGTAAATCAAGGATTAGGAATTTATGAATAGCGTTACTTTTAATCGCTATTGTGATTCCAAAAGATCCTTTTATAAAGATACGAATGACAATGAAAGGAGAGAAGAGAAGATAGGGAGGATGGCGAGTGGGTGGGTGGAGGCGGGGGAGTGAAGGAGTAACAAATTAAACGACACTCTTCACGATCGTATTTACGCGATAATAACACTCGCGATCTTTTATTGCAATCGAAATACGACGATATTAAGACGAAAGAAATTTATTCGATCTAATTCTTAATCCGTTCGTCCTTTTTCCAATTTTTTACGACGTGTATTTTGATACACTTAAAATGTAAAATGTATTCTTTTTTTTTTTTTTTTCGTTCTAACGAAATTATTACTTAAATAAAAAAATACAATATGCTTGCGTATAACTCGATAGAACATTCTAATCGTATCTAAGAGAAAATTTGTATATACGTACGTATATACTATCATCTACCTGTATTAATAAATTTATTATAATCATATCGAATTTATCTATGTATTAGATTGATTTTTATGTTTCTCGTAAGAGAAAAAGAAATGAAAAGAAAAAATATGGAAAGGAAAAAAAGAAGAAAGCTCGCAAAACTCGTACGAATTTTCGTATACATGTATATATATATACATATATATATATATGTATATATATATATATATATGTATGTATGTATGTATGTATGTATGTATATGTATAGAAAGAGATAGATAGATTGATATACATCTACCGACCAACAGCATACGTTTTTTCTCCCGTTTGTTATCCGACGATATGCGGACTTGCTATAAACCTTTTCTGGCTGATATTCCAAATATTTCAATATACGGAATTCGATGCGGCGAAACTTACGATTTAACTATGGCATCGTTATCGGACCATGAAAACTCAACGAAGAATTTAATAAAATGTATCACAAGCAGCCATTCGAACTATCGTCTCTATTTTTCATTCGATGAAATCGATCGAATGTAAATATTCAAATTTTTTTCCCTCCCCCCGATATGTTTTCTTCGAAATGACGGGATTCTGACTTCTTATTCAAAATATTCAATCGATGACCGACGTGTTAAATAATCTTCGATGATTCTCGTTAAATTTAAGAAAAATGAAAAATTTATTCTACAAAAAAAAAAAAAAAAAAGGAAAAGAAAAAGGAAAAAAAAAATAAATCATTATCTTTTCGTTTCAGAAGCTGAAAACTATGCAGATGTCGCAAACGGAAATAGAAAACAACGAAACTGTCGAAACTTCGATAACACAACATTTTGCTCGTTTGCACGGCGTCCTACAGAATATCGAAAGAAGAATGATCGATAAAGTTCATGAACAGAATAATAGCTATATTAAGAATATCACGGAACTAGAGACCCAACTGAAATCCCATCAAAATCAATTACAGGGAGCATTATTGGTGCGTTATTCTTATGTATTTCTTTTGCTTTAATATATATATATATATATATATATATATATATATATATATATTTATTTATTTATTTATTTATTTATTTATTTATTTATTTATTTATTTATTTATTCTTGAAAAAAGGAAAAAAAAGAAAAAAAAAAAAGATAAGAAATAATTCTTTCGTGCCAAATTAAAAATCTTTAATATAAACCACGTAGCTACGATAAAATATTTCTTTTAATATCTCACGTACACGACTTACAATTAGACTACTTTCATAATCACTTACTTCATACATATATGTAGGGCCACGAAACTGTGCAACCGGTTTGGTTACTCGAGAGTTCAAGCACGAGCTCGTTTATCGACAATATCGAAACGCTAGAATTTATTGGATATGCACGTAAAATTCAATTTGATATGGTATATAAATTTTCATGCTAGTCCTAAAGACGCATAAGAAAAAAAATATAACTTGTTTTCATAATACTTAGAAAAAGTAATTTTTTTTTCTTTTCTTTTCTTTTTTTTTTTTTTTTTTTCCCCTTACGGAGAATCTTTTCGCTTCGTGCTTCGTTTTTTGTTTTTTCTATTTTTTTTTTTTTCTTTTCTTTTTTTTTACGTTTCGTTCTTTTCCACTTTCTTAAGATAAAGAAAGGAAAAAAAAACAGCTTGCAAGAATTTTATCATTCGAGTCTTCTCTCTTTCTTTTTTTTTTTTTTTTCTGATCCACGTCTACCCTTGAAAAAGCTTCAAGCGACTATAATCATAAACTCGCGAAAGTTAAGAAAAAAGAGATCCGCTCTCTCCCTTTTCATCGTCGTTACAAACGATATCGTTGTCTTCCACCAGATTTTTGCATTCACCTCGTGTTCTTTATAGTCTTCTCTCGACAAGCAAAGAAGAACCCTGTAATACTTACCGTTCGGCATTTAACGATAATTTAATGCCATAGTTAAAAGTCCTTCGAATGTCACGCAATACTGATTATTTTCTTTTTTTTTTTTTTTTCTTTTTTTTTTTTTTTTTTTTTTTTTCTTTCTTTCTTTTTCTTTTTCTTGTATTATCGTTATTTTACAGGTAGCCTCTACCGCGAAAGAGAATATCAAAAGAATCGATTTGGAAAATGTCATATGCAAATTGAAAGATATCGCCGATGTACCTTGTCACTTGGTAAAAGAGTCACTTATTAACGAGGACAAAATAATGTAAGTTTTAAAAGTGTTATCGTAAAAAAAAAAAAGAAAAAAAAGGAAGAAGAAGAAGAAGAAGTTCAAAACAAAAGAAAAAAGAGACGGACTTTTTATTACTAGGGAGAAAAAAAAATTTGTGCAAGGAACGCAAGAGAGACTTTTTTTTCTTTTTTTTTTTTTATTCGTTAAAATATCGATCTTTTTCTCATTACAGATTTAAACCCGACGAAAGCATCATCGATGTTCTAGAAAAACACTGTACTCTTCAGATACCTTCGAAGATGCAATTCTATTTATTGCGTACCAAACTCTTGCCCGAAAATTACCAAGTGGAACCTTTGGATAACACCATAGCTATTTCGAATAGTAAAGAAATCTCTTCGAATTGTCGTCATTGCGAAGAAATCGTTTGATTTCTTTTTTCTTTTTTTTTTCTTTTCTTTTTTTTTTTTTTCTTTTTCTTTTTTTTACGCGGTTACCATTAAATTCGTTTCTCGTTACGCCATAATGTTTCGCAAGTTGAAGAGGAGGAACACAGTCCAACGGCTTGGTGGTTCCCTCCGAATGCCTCTGTTTCCTACCGACTTATTTTTTCACGAAAAAAAAAAAAAAAAAAAAAAAAAAGAAAAAGAAAAAAGAAAATGAAAAAAAAAAATAATAAAAAAGCAAAAGAATATTTAACGTCGCGACGTCGTTCTTCTCTCGTTTCAATTGCTCCCTGTAATAATAACTTTCAAATAAGCATAACTTTTTATTCCCCTCCATCGTCGTAATCACGAACGTGTGCTAAAGTAATTATGATTTTTTTTTTTTTAACAATACAAATATTTTACGATATATAACGAAACAACCGTCGAATCTTTCGTGCGATTATGAAGATAATTAACATTATTAAAAAAAAAAAAAAAAAAAAAAAAAAAAAGATAAAGAAAGAACGAACGAACGAACGAACGAAAGGTGAAAATTATTCTAATGGAAATGAATTATTT
Organism: Vespa velutina; assembly: GCF_912470025.1. Lineage (NCBI taxonomy): Eukaryota > Metazoa > Arthropoda > Insecta > Hymenoptera > Vespidae > Vespa > Vespa velutina. The sequence continues at coordinate 2,659,334 of NC_062205.1, forward strand.
AAATATTTCTTTTAATTCAATAGATCCCTCGATGGAAGAAGAACTTTCGGTTCTACCAAACAAAACCATTTCCGTGACTTCTCTTTCTTCTGGAAATACCGAAAGCTCCCTTCGATTGGAATGTAAGTAACTTATGCAAAAAAAAAAAAAAAAAAAAAAAAAGGAAGAAAAGAAAAAGAAAAAAAAAAGAAAAAAAAATCGAATTAATATTATCCTATCTGTATTTAACGAGAACATCGTTTTATATAGTTCCACGAATGGGTATGATAAAAATCAATCGGATCACCGATCGACAGATAAATCGACAATTGTTTGGCCAAAGCCAAAACTGGTTCGTTTCGCTTTTCCAATCCTCTTTTCAATACTTTTTCGAATTGTTTTATCTTCGACGATTGATCGAGACTATATGATTCGACACAATCGCAGATTTGCTCATTAAAGCGAACGAACGCAGTGATTCAGAGAGATTTCGAACGGGAGGGAGAGAGAGAGAGAGAGAGAGAGAGAGAGAGAGAGAGAGAGAAAATATCATTGTTCTCTCGTGTCATAACACGTTTCAATGAGCCATTGTAAAATGGATTGCCTACTCGTGACTGAACTTTCACCTACGAATGCGTTAAAGAACAATGGACAACGATTCTTCCTTCGAACTCTCATGTAAAACGCGCGCGAAAATCATTTTTGAATACCAACAGGTATATCACGAAACGGTACACAATAATATTTATTATTTGTAATCAAAAAAAAAAAAAAAAAAAAAAAAAAAGAAAAAAAGAAAGAAAGAGAAAACAATTCATTCATGCATTTCAATGAACGAATTATTCATCGATCATGATCGATCTTCATTTATTTCCAGTCTTGTGTGTGTATATATATAATTCAATTTATTACAGATCTCGCGATCCGACTAATCAGATTCTTTTTTAATGTATTTTAAAGCTTACGAATTGGTTAAAGTACTAAAGGTCGTCGATCCTTCCTGCTTTTACGTTCGAAATATGTCGACTCAGAAGCAAGCGGAAAAATTAACGAACGATCTTGAAGCTTATAGCACGAACGCGATCAATCCAACAAATGATATTATCGGTATATATAATAAAAATTTCTTTTATATACGAAATACATTGTCCGTCGTATTTGTCCGTTTAAAAATTAATTCATACATTCAATATTGTTAAAATTGTTAATACGTTTCTTAATCGTTATTATTTTACAGTCGGTACAATGTATATGTTAAAATATTGCACGCGACGGGAAAAAAAATGGCAACGTGGGAAGGTCATAAAAATTAACTTAAATCAAAACGGCGATAAAACCTACGACATATTGTACGTCGACAATGGATACATCGAACGTAATGTATCGATTAAACGCTTTAAGCTGATCCCATACTATTTGGCAGCAGTACCTATATTGGCAACAAAATGTTCCCTCCATAACATCTCACCGACGAATGATCGTTGGAGCAAGAGTGCTACCGATACATTTCGTAAATTAATTAATAAGTAAGTAAATACGTCCGATTTAAGACGATATTTTCATTTTATTTATTCTTTTCTCTTCCTATTTTTTCTTCTTTGTTTTAATGAATATAAAGAGCGTCGCTCGTAATAAAAAGAAAATCAAAAAAAAAAAAAAAAAAAAGAAAGAAAGAAAAAGAAAAGTACTCTCATCTCTCTTTTCGTCGTCTTACAGAAATGATTCATTATTGATGTACGTCGTTCATACCGTTGGCAATATACATTACGTCGATCTTTGTTTCAAATCGAATAATCCGCAAGAAGAAAATAGCTCGATACGCGATTTAATGATATTTATGAAACATGGCACTCTTATGTCGTCCCAGAGATTAAAGGTAAATAAATTAAATTTTCTAAAAAATTTTACGAAATTATTACATATATATATATATATATAAATTATATATGTATATATCTGTTTGTGTATGTGTGTGTATATATTTGATCGTTTCTTTTTATCATTTGCAGATATTAAATCCATTACCAATAATCATTTACTTTCACGAGGAACTTGAAATGGAGATATACGTTTACGTTACAGTTCAACACGTCGAATCACCCAATTCCATATACGTTACGAAGGTAAAGAGAAAACTCAATAATCTTCTTTCTCAATTTATATTCGAATTAATTATTGAAAAGCTTCCTTCTGCGTTCTATTTAAAATATCTGTCGTCGTCGTTGCTCTTCATTTTGCAGATTGGAGAAAATCGTAAACATATCAACAAACTTATGAAGGACATGATGTTGTTTTACAAAAAGAATGGAGGACGTAATATGTTAACCTGTCCTCTTGAAATAAGTAAATAATTAATTTAATCGTTTGTAAACATAAGAAAGATGTTCCCAATCTAATCATCGTTATTATTATTATTATTATAATTATAATTATTATTATTATTATTATTATCATCAGATACTCCATGCGCGTTATACTCAAATGGAATGTGGTATCGTGGATTAATCAAGAAAATCATTAATGAAAAATATATCGATGTATTTTGTGTTGATTTTGGATATACTATTACGTCGGAACATAATATGTTAAAATCATTGCCGCATTATTACATGAGCAGTAGAATGCAGGTAATGTATATTTTTACAATTGTTATCATCTAATAAAATTATCATTACTATTATTAATTCACGTTATATTATTGTTAAATATAGGCGATACATATTTCCTTGAAAGATTTAACTCCATTGTCCGAAGATCGTAATCAATGGAGTTTACAGACAATACAGATAACGAAGCTACAATTGACGAATAAAAATGTTAAAGTTATATCTATGTTTAAAAATGAAAATATTTATGACGTTTATTTATATATTAACAATATTAATTTCAATTCTATGTTAATCAATAAAGGTTTCGCCGAACCAATAGGACCAATGTAAGAGACGACTCTTCAAAAATTTCTTTCAACAAAATTAACGATTGATTGATTCATTGATTAATTAATTAATTAATTAATTAATTAACAGACATATCTGACATCTAACATTATATTGATTTTTAGCGCGTTGATATATCAGGAGAACAAAGATTTGTTATGTTTAAAAAAGGATAGAAATGAAGAAAATAAAAATCCTTTACCGATCGATGTAAAATGGAATAACGAAGAAACAATGCCAAATGATCCACCGACGATCGAATCCGATCCCTTTAAAGTATCCATTCAAGTGCATAAAGCTATATCGCCCGATTGTATTTATGTTTCTGACGTGTCACGCGAAGAAGGAAAGTTTATATTCATGTCGAAGCTACAAGATTTTTATAGAAAATATCATTCACCACAAGAAAAGAACTGGACTAAGGATTCCGTTTGTGTCGTTTATTCGAAAAAAGATAAAAGTTATTTTCGCGCTTATATATTAAACGTCATTACATCGAAAGAAGTTCTAGTATCATTTTATGATATGGCAATCGAGGAAATAATTCCGATTGAGCATATACAACCGTTAGATCGAAAATTTCGACAAGAACCGGCATATATATTTAAAGTTAAGCTCGCCGGTATTTTACCATGTGGCGGTTCAAAAATCTGGCCTTCCGTGTCTTGTCAAAAATTGTCAGAAATAATAGACGAGAATCAAAATTCACAATTTTATATTACGAAAATGGTAAGTTTATTATAAATCATTGAGAAATTAGAAAATTAAATTATAAGATTTTATATATGATGTGTAATAATTTTTTCTTTTTATATATATATATATATATTTTTTTTTTTTATATATATTTTATAGTCGGACATGGAACAGAATAAAGAGATAATACCCGTTCAACTTTGGATGAAACAATCAAAACCAGATGGACCATTATCGCCAATGAAAACGGAAATCAATTCTATTAACAAAATGTTAGTAGAAGCTGGATTTGCTTTACCAATAAAAGAGTATGTATAATATTAACTATTGTTATAGGAATTTAATAATAATAAATGAAAAATATAATTTTCTTTTATTTTTTTTCTTTCTTTTTTTTCTTTTTTTTCAATAATTGAACACAAATAAAATTCACAGTTACAATGCAAAAATAGATAAGATACTGGCTATTGAATTTAAACGAGAATTATTAGAAACCCAGATAGGATATCAAGATAATGAAGAAAATATAAAATGGTTCTCTGTTAATGAAGGATTAGAATGTTCCATTGAATCGAATGAACAAAGTAATAATGAAATTTCTGCGTCAGAAATAATATCAATGAATTTAAATATACGTTCGAAAAATGAAGAAGAAGTCGAAAATGTAAAAGACGAAGAAGAAAAGTATGAAGTAAAGAATGAAGTAGAAGATGAAATAGAGTATGAAGTAGAAGATGAAATAGAGTATGAAGTAGAAGACGAAGATGAAGATGAAGATGAAAATGAAGATGAAGATGCAGATGCAGATGCAGATGAAGATGAAGATGAAGATGAAGATGAAGATGAAGATGAAGATGAAGATGATTCTAATACTACATCGAGCATTAACGATGCTATCCAAGTACCAATGTTAACAGATTGGTTACCGGCACTTCCAATAAAAAAGAAAAACTTCATTGCCATACCAACGTACTTGGATCACTCTGGAATGATTTATTTACATTCTAAAAAAAATGGTATAATCATTAAATTTGTGCAAATGTTTTATAATAACAAACGATATTCGTTATGCATAAAGTATCTTTAATTTGAAAATTATATAAAATGTATACACAAAAAAAAAAAAAAAAGAAAAAGAAAAATCCTTTCTATAAAAATAAAAACTATTTATTCCACAGCAAAAAGGACGTTAGAATATATAGAGACAATGTTAGCTGATTCTTATAAAAAGATCAAGATAAAACCATGCGATAGAAAATGGAAGGAAGGAGATATATGTATCGCGCAGTATCATGGCAACAAAAAGTGGTACAGAGCGAAAGTATTAGCCGTGTTAGATGAAAATACGATAGAGGTAAAGTAATGAACATATGATATGATATGATCATTTGAATAGAATTTTTTTAATATGTATTATTGAAAAAAAACAATAAAAAAATAAAAAAACAAATATCGTTCTCATTAAACAGGTTCTATTTGTTGATTATGGAAATATCGAAGAATGTTCGATTGGACTTGTAAAAAAAAGAGTTATTTTAGAACATATACCAATCCAGTGTATTAAATGCATTGTTCCCGGTTTAAATCCGGTAATACCATCTAAATAAAACTCTCTCATATTTTAATAAAGAATTTTTACAAATGTTAAATTTTTTTTTTTTTTTTTTTTTTTTTTTTTTTTTTTTTTTTTTTTTCGTTTAATACAGGAACAAGGAAAATGGAAAATAGAAGATTTGGATAGAATACATGTATTTCTTGTGGAAAAGGAATGTAAAGTTACTGTTTTAGAAAAAACCGATACGCACTTAGTTGTAAGATATCAAATCTCTTTAATTATTTTATTCACTTAATCTGTACTTTAATATATCTAATGTATATCAGCCTATATATATGTATATATATATATATATATAATCTCTCACAGGTATCGATCACATTATTGAAACCAAAACAATGCGATCTTCTTTCTTTCGTTACTAATGAATTAGGAATTCGTTTGGCATCTAATTCAATATATACGAATCCTATCGAAATATCGGGCAATATTACTTCAGACGATATATCTTCGAATTCTTCGAATGTAATTATTGAAAAATATATAGTGAATAATAGAACAATCTCTGATATAGACACAGATACTGAAATGATTATGGAATACTTATCAGATATAGACAGTGACATTATTAGCGATAATTCTATGATAATAATAAATAATCTCGATGAGATAGACAATCATAATAATAATAATTTACAAATGATTAAAAAAGAATTAGCTCATACCAATTTAAAAATTACAAATATCGATTGTTTTGACACATATATACCAATCATTATTCCCAATGACATTGATACCTTTGAAGTAGACTTATGTTATACTGAAACAGCAACTATATATTATACTCAAATAAGGGAAAATAAAAAATCTAAGGTAATTGTTATATTAAAAATAATTATTAATGGTTTTAGAGATAAAGATTCTATTTTTCGTTGTTATGTTAGATTTAAAATATAGTTCATTTATTATTATCATTTATTTCTTTCTTTTTTTTTTCTTTTTTCAGATATTAAACGATTATTACAATCGTTATAAAATATTAATGGAAAGTTTACAAAGGGAAGCACCTAAACAACCATTGATCGAAAGTTTAGTTTCCAGTAAGTATATTATAACGATATAAATTATCGTAAGTTGTTAAACAAATTTTAATCTTAATTATAATTAATGTATTATTACATATTGGATACTTCAGATACTCCCTGTTGTGCCTTGTTTAACGATGATATTTGGTATAGATGTATTATTAAAAAAACTACCAAAATAAAAAATTCAAAGAAGACTTTCGTTCACTTATGGTACGTTGATTTTGGAAATGATGAATATCGAAAAGTAACATTGGAAAAGTAAGTATCGTTGCTTATCATTTTATAAGATAAATTGTTGTTATGTATATTATGTAAAATCTTTTTTCTTTTTTTTTTTTTTTTAAGTTGTAATCTACGTATATTGAAAAAAGAATGGTTCAGTGTACCAACAATAGCTATAAAATGTCAATTATGGAATATTAATGTTGCCACTAGTAAAAAATTCTCAAACATAATAGTGGAAATCGAAAAAATGTACCGAAAGTATAGTAATCGTATAACCGTTAAAGTTAAGGTAAAAATTTAATATCGAAATAATTAATATTATTTTTACATGAAATCATTTAAAAAAAAAAAAAAAAAAAAAAAAAAAAAAAAACCCTGATGCAATAAGATTATATTTCAGGAACGTTGTAAGGACCATTTGTTTGTGGAATTATACGTGGATAAAACATGTAAGAAATTGATTTATAGTTCTTTAATCAGAGACGGTTTTTTTCAAATAAATAAGACGAAGAAAGACTGATTAAAAAAAAAAAAAAAATAAAAAAGAAATAAAAAAAAAAAAGATAAAATAAAATAAGATAAAACAAAATAAAATAAATAAATAAAAAAAAAAAAAAAAAAAAAAAATAAAATCTTGAATCATTTATGTTTATTTCAGAACAAGTTTACATGAAAAGTTTTGTTTTGTTTTATATATTAGACATATAAATAAGTAATTTAAAAAAAATATAATGTTCCTATATAGATAATAGTCTTTATCATTATTTGTGATAACAAATAATTTTGTTAAGCGATATCTATTATATCTTGTATCATTAACGCTGTGTACTTTTAGCTATTTGTTCTTTAAGAACCAAAATACTTTGTCTTTGTTCTGGCGGAAGCATAGCAATTTGTTCATCCGACAATTGCAATACTTGCATTATTAAAGCAGCCTGTGATAAGAAATAAATTTATATAATAGATATTAATATTTCCGATGTTGTTTAATTTGTAGAAAAATTAATATGAGTAAAAAACGTATGATTTGTATGTTTATATATATAGAAGTTCTTATAACTTCTTAATTATAATTCTTTTTTCTAAAAAAATAAATATATATATATATATATAAAAATAATAACAACAAAAACAACAATAACAATAATAATAATAATAATGATAATACCATAACAAAATCTCCTTTCTAAATAATAATTACTTCATATATTAATTATCTGCTTATAATTATTTTAAATTATATATATTTATTTATATATAATTTCAACCAACATACCTTTTCCTGATCTGATGCACCACTTGGTATATTTCCCGCTGGAGACATACCAGCCATGAGTCTAGAAGTAGCCGAACTTGCAGATGTTGAAAGAGCAGTAGCAGGACCTACAACACTAGTCGAAACTGCAGTCGGTGCTGGAACTGCAGGTGCTGCTACTGGTCTTGGTACGACCGGCGGTGCTACTGGTACAGGTGCTGTAAAATTATCATGTATAAAACTATTTCATATTAATGATTTCCATAAATATATACATACGATTGGCTTTAGTAATTCTCGGATCAATAGGCATACGGGGATCTCGTGGATCCCTTGGATCTCTACCAAATCTGTCAGCTCTTGGATCACGACAAAAGCTACAAAATCATAAACCATCAGGTTAATATAATGGATAATAATTATCGAGTAACAATTATTTGAAATAATAAACAAGACCTCTCCACTCCTTCTACAGGAAGACTGCTGCAAAAAACAGTATATATTTGAATATGTTTGTTTAATTAATTTAAATAAGTAAATATATGAATAGTATACTAACTTGTCTGTTATATTAAAAGCAGTAGGCCCTCTCGGGTCAGTAGTAGCGGATATGATAGGTGGTGCGGTAACTGGGGTTGTTTGAGTTTGGGGCGGTCCTCTTAAATCCTGATCCATTCTTGCTAAACGAGGATCCATTTGTCTATCTAATGTTCTAAGATCTACATCTTGACCTAATGATAATAACAAACAGTCTTGGAAAACTTATTCATTGTATAATTATTCAGAATAATAGAAATAGAAACATAATTAATACCAGCAAAAATCGGTGCAGGTGGATTGGAAACTGGTGTAGGCCTTGGTGGTGCCCATGGTTCTTCAATACGTGGAGGAATCTGATGAGTAACTGGTTTATCGGAAGGTGTTAATACTCCTGGGATTGGATTAGCTTTATGTAACATATTAACTGCAGTATGAGGATCCACTATTCGCATTACTACCTGTGCTTGTAACAAGGCATAAGCAAGTTGTGGATTCTGTAATAACATTTGGCGTGCCTCATTAGGATTATTTTGCACACATAGCTTCATTTGTTTCATTAACTCAAACATCTGTTCCGGTGGAAGTGAAGCAACAGCTTTACTTATAGCCTCTGGAGCCTTATCAGCTTGAACTGCCTCGCCATATGGATTTTCAGTATTCTGTCCTTGCAAAAGACTCTGCATTTCCATACGACTCTTTTCTGTACATGCATTGTCTACCCGAAGTGTTCTTCCGCCAATTTCATACCCATTTAAATTTCTCATAGCACTAAGCGCAGTCTCTTGATCCTTGTATTCACAGAAGCCATATCCTTTAGGTTTCCCAGTTTCACGATCAAATACCAATCTAAAAATAATTTGATAATCTTATTTCATAGATGAAGAAGAATGTATCATTACTTTCAAACATTTTTTATAATACTAAGATATAATAATTTGTTTTCTAAAGGGGGAAAAAAAAAAAAGAACAAAATAAAATTTACAGGAAACCATTATGAAAGACTTACTTGAAAGAAAGTACAGGCCCAACTTCGCTAAATATATCTTTTAAATTTTCCTCCGTAGCTTCATACGGGATGTTCCCGACTGTAAAAAAAAGAAAAGAAAAAAAGATTCTAATTAAATCTTTACTTTCAACTTGTCAACCGGCAATATTGTCGATCGTTAAAAATGGATATATAAAGTGAAATTTGACACGAATTAATGAATGATAAAATGATAAATTGAAAGGTATAATATTTTTTTTTTAATAGAAGTGAGAAACAAATGATTTATTTGTATTTATATCATAAGAAAATTTGAATCTGTTAATAGGTTAACAGGTTAAGTATTTATATTTTTCAATTAAAAATTATTGAATATCTTACCGAATACACTTCGCATGGACTTATCCATGAGGGATTGATCGGAAATAGTTGAATTACTCATTTTCTCGTTATTCTTTTTTTCTTTATTATTTAAAACTTGAATATCACCACTCGCGATTAAAACGTCCAAACAATGAAACTAACCTACAAACTTTCATTGACTGTCGCTTGATGTACTTTCTCTAATCGATTCAGTGCTGCCATCATTTTTTCCTTTGAATCTTAGTAATTTTGAAAAAACACTATATTTAGCGCCAATATAAAGCACGTAATTAAAAATTTATATTATATATTTCTTCAGCAGTTAAATAGAATTAATACAATTAAATATATTAATATTATATATATATATTAATATAATAATATATTTCCAAAAACAAAAAAATAAACATAATCTTGTTCACTTTTAGCACTATCCATTTAGCACTATCTCTTTTTTATCGTCTTTCTTTTTTCTAATTACCAAAATATATATATATATATATATATATATATATATATATATATATATATATACAATCATAAATAGTCCAAAAAAATCTTTGCATTATTTATTATTATTGAATTATTAGTTAACCAAAGTCAACGACTAAGCTTAATCGGAAAAAAATAAAATAAAATGATTACTAAAGTATTCGTTAAATAATTATGCTGTAGGTGAGTCAATACGTAATCTAAATGGCCAATCGTAATGTCGAACTTCGAATATCGTTTTAATATTGATGAGGTATTTAGGTGAATAATTTATTAAAATACAGTAACGTACTCGCTTTTTTTTATGTATATAATTAAGCAAATGAATATTATCAAAATAAGGAAGGTTATGACTAACAATGTATTTCATTAGAAATTAAAAGTATAAGTTGAAAATATGAATGTGAACGCGGTCAATAATTGTACGTCACAGTATAAATTTTTTTTTTTCTTTTTTTCCAATAAAAGTTTTATATAGGGTAAAACGAACGTTTTGTACGCACGTTCAATGTTCTCGACAACAAAGCACTCGGTAAGACATTTATTCCTTATCGCAATAAAAACGACATCCATTATCAACATGTTTTCAAGTAGCAGTCGTCCCCTCTCGGAATCTTAATCGTACGATTAATCATATGCTTTATTTTTTATAAATACATAAATATGTACTTGCCGAATCAACGATATTCGTTCCCTGCTTACATTTTCTTTCTTTTTTGGGTGGGGATAATGTCTCACAATTCTAACGTTTCTTTCCCACTCTTTTAACATTGATAAACAAACTATTAAACGAATAATCAATTCAAATATATTATTCAAGTATACGCGAGGAAACGGATACTACGGAAGTGACATACGTAGATGAATTTTTATGAGTTTTCCTTATTTTTTTATCAAGTATAATTTCGTCAAAAAACAAATACGTTAGATATATATCTGGCTTATATATTACGCAGTGTGTTCCATCTTAGTGCTAGTTTTATTGTTCTTCTTTTTCTTCTTCTTCTTCTTCTTCTTCTTTTTCCTCTTCCTCTTCCTTTTATTTTTCTTCTTTTTTATTCTTGTTCTTCCTTATTTGGCTTGGATTTTTTTTTTTTAATACATCGCAAAAGGACGAGGATATTAATACGAGAATTGATATCTGAGAAATATCATCGGATAACCACAACAGTTACAAAAAATATCAAGATTATTATATTCAAGATTGTTATATTTATTCGTGAATGATCAACTGGATATCGAACATTTTTATATTCGAATTTACATAAGATTTACGTACACGAATTGATTTAATCTTGTATTTGAGTACCATGGTTTATCTGCGACGCAAGGTAGGTTCACGTTATTTTTACAATTGTATTGCATTTAATTTAGAAGAAAAAAAGCAAAAACAAAAAAGAATTAAAAAAAAAGAAAAGAAAATTCTTTTTCTTACTTATATGATTGATCCGACGAATTAGAGGAAATATCTTTTGAAAAAGGGACATTTAAATAACATAGAGGAAAGCTTTTGTTTTGTGTCATTAAAAAAAAAAAATAAAAATAAAAATAAATAAATAAATAAATAAAAAATCCAAAAAAAAAAAAAAAAAAAAAAAGAATTGTAATGCACGTGAAAAATTTCACATCAGCCACTTATCGTATTATTTCATAATAAATTTTAACAAATTAAAAAATTAATAAACAATATTCCTTTTACGAATTATTGATATGTTTAATACGCGTAAATGAAATATTAAATTAATTAACTTTTGATTGAACTTGCATTTATTCAATAATTTTATCATATCAATGAACTTGATCGAGAATTGATACGATGAGAAAAATAATATTAAAAGGATTGTAAGACCACATTATTTTACCAGGGAAATTCTTAAAATTTTACAACATACATATTTCGGTAGTATTATCACGCTTGGCGTATATTTATCTTATTTATATATAACAAGTATACAAAATCTCATATAATGTAAATATATGAGATTCTCATACGTTTAAAATGATGTGATCAATTTATCATAAACAATTCAAATTTATTTACGTACGTATTTATATTAATTAAATTTGTTTTCTAAACAACTTTTTCCTCCTTGATACAAATGACGTATATAAACGCAATCATAATAATCAAGTTAATTCTTTTCTAGATAATTTTCTAGATAATAGAACTATTTAATAATACTAGACTATTCGAACTTAAAATTCAAGGCTTTCTAAAACTCATTAACAACGCTTATCAATTGGTAATGGATAATTATTTTTCTTTTTTCTTTTTTCTTCAGTTTTTTTTTTTTTTTTTCGTTCGATGACAATTTAATCTATAACGTTATAGATTAGCGCGAAATTTGTATACAAACCATTGATTCTTATTGGTGTATGTGCCTATATGTTATGTATATATGTGTATATATATTTATACACACGTGTCAAACTAACCTAACCTACATACTCAACGAATAATATTTTTCAAAACTTATTTAAATATGAATACGAAATTAACGTCAAAGTCATCAATAATGTGTTAAATTTAATTATTATTATATTTGTATTTATTCACATAATTTTTTTTTAAAGATATTTAATTAAATTCTTAGTTAGTGATAATTTTAAGAAAGAAATAATTCTTAATTTTCATTTGTAAATTTAATATCGTTTATATTAAATTTAGATTTTATCATCTGGAACTTCTTTGAACCACCTACAGAAAAGCTTAAGATGGAGTTCGTCTTTAAAAATTAGAGATAAAAATGAGATTCAACCGGAACGATCGTTCAAGGTATCATCCTTGCCATAGTAAAATTTATTTTAATTGTTACAATTAAACAAATTAATTAACCTTTCTTCACTTTTTTCTCTTTCTCTCTCTCTCTCTCATATAGTACGCTGATTTGTCAGTCCGTCTTGCAGCACCACATCAGCTTCAACCAAAACCAAATGTTAGATCGCTTTCTTTCGGCAAATATTTCACAGATCACATGCTTAAAATTTTTTTTTATGAAACATTAGGTGGATGGCAGGCACCAGAAATTACACCTTTTGAAAATTTAGTCCTTCATCCAGCTGCTAAAGTCTTACATTATGCAATAGAGGTATATATATATATATATAATTGTATTAACAATGTACATGATGAAATGTATAAATATAAAATTAATTACATACATTTATTTATTTATTTATTTATTTTTTAGTTGTTTGAAGGTATGAAAGCATATAGAGGAGTGGATGGAAAAATAAGAATATTTAGGCCTGAATTGAATATGGAGCGAATGAATAATTCAGCAATAGTATCTGGTCTACCTAGCTTCAATGGAAATGAATTAATTCAATGTTTTACTAGATTAATAAGCATAGATCAGGAATGGGTTCCACATTCAACTGCTGCTAGTCTCTACATACGTCCTACACTAATAGGAATTGATGTAAGTATTCTTAGATTTTTTTTATAGAACAAAGATAAAAAGAAAGATCGTGAATCGATATTATATATTAACACATAGTAGAAGGATTTATTTAATAAATCACAAGCAAAATGTGAGCGATAATAGTGTCACTTATGTCACTGACGTCATCGCTTTCATTGTATAGAAATAATAATCAGTAAATTTCTCAATAAACAATATTAATAGAAAAATAAATAAGATAAATAAAGATTTGATGTTCTTTTATTGGGGCAGGGCCACATGTTAGATAAAAGAAATAATATAATTCTCATATTTTGCTTAAAAAAAAAAATTAAGAATGTCAATGAGGAGAAGATTATTTACATAATATATAACTTGGTAATAATGCTTTAATTATATATGAAAATTTTATCTTCACTATAGAATGTCATTTAAATCATATTACATTATGGCTTATATAGATGAAATTTTATATTGATCATTCATTATCTATGAACAACCTTTGATTGTTGTATAACCTTATAGTCTTCTTATAAGCAGTATTATTTCTTCAGTCTTGTTTCACAATTACAAAAAAGATATGAGTATTATCTATTACTCTTTTCTTTAAAGCATAGTTCATCTGAAAGTTATCATCAATACACTTGATATAATTGGGAAACATTAAATGCTATTTGTAACTTTTTCACGACTGAAATAATTGAAAAAAAAAAAAAAATATTAATTTTTGAAAGAAAAGTATTTTTTTTCTTTTTTATATATATTTAACATGATTTATGGATAATTTTTATTCTTTTAGTTTTGTTTTGTAAAATACACACACATAGAAAAGCAATGTTTATTGTACAAAGTTTATAGTGGAATGTATTTTTGAAAATTATAAAGTTTCGAAATGTTCGCAATTTCTTTTTTTTTTTTTTATATTTTATCTGTTGTAAATATTCTGTTATTTCAGATTCAAAAAAACAAGATTGATGAAATTTCATATTTTCAGTTCTTCCTGATAATCTCGTGACATAATCAGATACAATGATAACAGAAACTTTTTAAGTATGATGAAACAAAATTCATTATATCATGTGGAAGTACGTTTAACACATTAATATTCATACAGCCAATCATTGCATCATGTTATTTGTCATTTTTGTAAGTTTACATATAATCGTCATAGATTATATGTTGTATTTACATCGGCCATTAATTTTTTCATCTGATTTTACATATTACAATAAACATTTAGTTAAATAAACAAACACATATAATCGATTTGCAATAAGATATTCGTTTGTCTATTTTTTTTTTCTTTTTTTTTCGTAAATATACCAACGATTTTACATGAAAGTATATAATTCGGAATACTATAATATTATATTATGTATAGTAGTATGTTATATATATATATATATATATATATATATATATATAAAATATTTGTGTATTCATATATGTAACAAGGATAGTAATTTATTGCCTTTAATGATTTATTGTAACGAATGATTTAATGCAATTGAAGAACGATTATTATATATGATAAAAATAAATAAAAATATCATAATTTATTTGTATAGCCTACATTGGGAGTATCAGCGCCAGATTCAGCATTATTGTATGTAATATTATGCCCCGTGGGATCGTACTTTAATACCAGTATGGAAACTGGGGTGTCCCTGCTTGCAGATCCAGGACATACTCGCTCATGGCCAGGTGGCTGTGGAAATCATAAAGTGGGAAGTAATTATGGTCCTACGATCAAGATAGTAAAAAAAGCTCTGAAAAAAGGATATCAACAAGTGCTATGGCTATATGGAGAACATAATGAAATAACCGAAGTAGGAGCAATGAACATTTTTATGGTTTACATCAATGATGATGGTGGTACGAATCAAGTTTTATTTAAGAACAAGTTTGTTCCCATTTACTTTTTTATATATCCTCCTTTTTTTTTTTTTTTTTACATCATTGTTTTGCAACTCAAATAATATTAGTCTATACAATAAATATAAATAGATATAATAAAATTATATCTATAAGTAGATATTGATCATTAAATCGTACTAGCATGTAAAAAAAAAGAAGATTACTTGTTTATAACTCTATAAGTATATATTTTGTTTTTTTTTTTGTTTCTATGATACATGTGAAAAATCATTGAATTTAAAATAATAACTTATTTTCGCATATATTTATAGAAAAGGAATTGGTGACGCCTCCATTGAATGGTTTGATTTTACCCGGTGTGATAAGGAATTCTATATTGGCTCTTTCACAGGAATGGAATCAGTATAAAGCTACCGAAAGAAAAATCTCCATGAAGGAAATTTGTCAATTACTTTCAGAAAATAGAGTAAGTTAAAATAATTAACTATGCAACAGTGTAAAATCGTTTTCCTTATATAATTCATTTTTTATTTTCTATTAGCTATTGGAAATGTTTGGTTCTGGTACTGCCTGCATAATTAGTCCCATTTCTAATATAGGATTTATGGATCGTGATTTTCATATACCGACTTTACAACAGTCTGATCCTATTTATAAAAA
The DNA here is from genome assembly GCF_912470025.1 of Vespa velutina. Lineage (NCBI taxonomy): Eukaryota > Metazoa > Arthropoda > Insecta > Hymenoptera > Vespidae > Vespa > Vespa velutina. Next base: position 2,675,390 of record NC_062205.1, read on the forward strand.
ACTTGAAAAACATTTAAAATATATACAGTATGGATATATACCAGATCATCCATGGACTATAGTTATAGATTGATATAAAATATATTTCAAGTAAACAAGTTGTGGTTGAGTTAAATTAAATACGTATTTTCAATATCTCTTGTAACAAGAAACAAAAGAAAAAAAAAGGACAGAAATCGATAATAAGAGATATTAACAGAAGATATGTTTATTATATATAGGAATAATGACCGTTTCGTGTATAAAATAAATTAAAATATTATTTATTTATAATATTGTATATATATACACATATATATATATATATATATATCGCGAAAGAGTGTGTAAAAAATGTTTCTCTATAAATATTTCATATTAATTGTTAAATGTTATCTAACGGATATGATATAATTGTAGAGGACTTTATGTATGATTTTAATTTTGATTTAATGAATGAATGTAACTCTTTGATGTGTGTTTTATATATGCGAAATTGTACATTGATGATCTGATAGAGAAAAAAAAAGAAAAAAAAACTGTTTGTACTTATATAAAATATCTATTTATATAAAATAAATTTTTTACGTTTAAGTAATATATAAAATAAATTGTTTTATTATTATTATAATGAAATGAAATGTTTTAAATGTATTATTGATTCGATCGAAAATTGTTAGCTTTTGTATAACGATTAATTTCGTACAATTTATTACACTATATTTGTTTTTATTAAATAATTAAATTGTATTAAAGATCAACAATAAAAATATAACAAAATTTTGTACATGCAATGTTATCATTTTATGATAATATCATTTGTAGTTCTTATTTCGTCCACATCTATCGCTGAAATCACATTCACAAAGGTTAATACAATCACTAGATTGTTAGTTTTTTTTTTTCAGTATTATATGTATCAAAGAAAAATTATAGTTTTACATTGCACGTCATTAATATTGTTATATATATATATGTATCATTAATATAGTAATACATATGTTGATATTTTTAATTTATTTCTTTTATCATTAAATAATAATACAGTATAAAAGCATGGAAGAGGTTACATGGCAAATTACTCAAAATTCTGTAAATGATAGAATGATAGAATCATCATTAATTCATAGATTTAGTAGCTCAAAAAAATTTCGAAAAAGAACGAAATTATTTAATAATTGGTTAGAAAAGCATAGAACCTTAAAAAGTTATAAGGAATATGTTGATATGAAACAATTAATAAATCAAAATAAATCAAAAGATTTATTGACTGAAGATGATGATAGCTATGGAGAAGAGGATTATTCAATCAAGCACAGAAATATATATAAAAGTAAGATAAAGAAATCTAAGAATGAAATATATAATAATAAAAATATTATTACTTCTACCCCAAAGAAAATCAGGACACAAGAAAATGAAATTTCGTTCACTGATTCATACTCTCATCAAATGAATAAAAAGAATACAAAAACAAGATCAAATATTCTTCAAGATAAATATCACGATAGTAAGTATTCTATTTTATTACTTTAAATCAATTTGAGATAATATCACTGAAATCTAAATATTTTTTTATAAAATTATTATTGGATATTGAATCATTTTCAGATTTACAAAATACTGATGTTCCAGTTAAGAAAAAACAATTAAAAGATTTACAATGTTTAAAAGAAACTAAAAAAACACAACTTATAGATAATAAAGAAAAGAATTCTAATTTTTTGAAGACTCATGATGATAGTACTGTAATTAAGAAAAGAAAAAAATCAACAGAAGAATTTTTTAATCGTAAACGTAATAATTTATCAATGGATGATAAAAAAACTTCTAAAAGAATATCAGATTCTAAATGTCTTGAGAATAATGATGTTCTTACTCATGATGAAAATCACAAGAGTATAGATCATCCTAAAATTTCAAAAATTGTTAATCATATTCAAGAGGATGTATCACAAAATCCAAATGACATCAGGCAAATTACAGAAGACATAAATATAACTCCTGAAAAACAAAAAATAGCAACGTATAATTCTGACATATCATGTGATAGTATAGATTTATTTGATATTAAAAGTAACAAAGTTAAAAATGACATATGCCTCCTAAATTCGTTTGCTGAACGAACACAAAAGTCACTTCCTAGAATTACATCCACTGAAATTATCAATATTAAATATAAAAAAATTAATAACGAAGGATCTTATACTAATTTGTCAAATGAATCTTATAATAGTACCAAATTATTAGAAAATAATTCTTTTCTAGAACCTTCTGAATATGAGAAGGAAGAAGAAGAAGAAGAAGAATCACAGGACAGTTTAATCTATGTAGACAGTACGAATAGTAGTATTTTATCACCATCTGAAAAACGTTTAAAACAAATTAAAAATTTAAATTTGACTATAGAAAGTACTTCAAGCGAGGACGAAAATTTAAATGAAGAAATTTTGTTTAATAATTCAAATTGTACAATTTTCAAAAAGATTATGACATGTAATAAAAAGTCAAATTTGACCATAGATAATATTTCAAGTGAGGATGAAATGTTACAACAAAATTCAAATGAAAAAATTTGTGTTGATAGTCCAAAGTGTATTTCCAAAAAAACAACATGGAGTAAATTAAAATTAAAGAAATCATCTAAAATAGATCATAAAAGTGATCAAAGTATTCTTAATATACAGAATAAAAATAATAGTATAAGTAACAATAATAGTATCAATCATTACAGTGATGATAACAATGAATATACCACAGAACCCAGAGAAACAGATATATCTAAAAATTATGAACAAGAAGAAACATTTCATGAAAGACCATGCAGTGTAAGATTAAAAAATTTATAAGAATTTAAATATATTGTTTATTATATATAATTCATGAAAATTTTGTTTTTAGTTACAAGATTTTATCAGAGAAGAAGAATTACTTCAGGACTCAACTATATCAACTTTTACACTTAAGGATCTTTCCAAAGATGACGAAATTTTTTTTTTAGATATACCTAAAACAGTATGTATTATTTTAATGTACACTAATTATAATTATCTTTTAATAATTTTATTTTTGCAATGAACAATGTGATTTTTAATTTTAATATAGGTACAATTGGAAAATTTAGAAGGTCAAAGAATTATTTTAAAACAGAAAAAATTAAATCTTGGAAAAAATAAATATGAGATTCTTTACAACGAAGTACCATCCCAATCCTGTGTTTTTAGTACTTGTAAAAATAATAAATCATACAAAATAGGTATTGAATATTTTTTTAATTGTGCAATCTATTACACATATTGATAATGTTATTTTTCAGTTAACATTAAACCCACTGGCTCGATCATAGTAAGACGAAAGATATATCCATCGTTTTCTGACAAATAATTCCGAATAATAATATAAAACCTTATAGTATTACGTAACACTATAACTAATTTATGAATCTACAAATATGAATACAATAATTGTAAATATTATTTCATCAATTATATTTTATTATTAAAGTATTTTAGCTATACTGAATGCAATATTGTATGTGTGCATATGTTTGTTAAAGAAAGTTTCATTTTTTTTAAAAGAAGAAATTTATCAATAAAAAAATAACTTTACAAAATATGTACATGTAATTATATTTATCTGTTTCCTAAAGTTTTATATCATTTAACGTATAAGAATATTGGATTTGAGATTGTTTAATAAGAATAATTATGGATCGATTTTGATGAACATGATCTCATTTTAAAGACGAAGATTTAATCTGATTAAAAAAGGATGGATTAACACTCGAGAAATTTGGAATAATTTTAATGATAAGATAATTAGAATAATTTTAGTAATACTTTTTGAAATGGCTATTCTGATAATTTTCGAATTAATTATAAATATTTTGATCAATAAACATAAAGCTCTCTTTTTCCATACAAATAAGTATGAATAATTAATACTTTTCATTGATATAAAAATCTTACTTTGATTTTCGTTATCGATTATTCTTGTAAATCAATAATGAGAAAGGAAAGGTATTAACCTTTCAAAAGGAAGACTTTGATAAATAATAAACAATCAGTATATCATTGAATCTTAGCTAGTAAATATCGAAACTCTTTTACTCCGTTCTACGCGATATTACTTTCGTTATAATATTTATCACATTTCGTCATAAATAATATCGTGTTAACTACATGTATAAATTTAATTAAAAACACAAAATATTTCTTCAATTGACAAACATTTTTCAAGTAATCTATCTTTCTGAGAAATATAACTTGTCATGCGTAAAATTATAACCTATACTAGCTTACATATTGACAATATAGGTATATGATGGAAGACATTGTTTCCTCCATATTGTATTCATAGTTCATATTTTGTCCATGTACGTCGCTGTAGTCACACATGCCTTGATCGAAAGATGATAAATAATTTTGAGCAACAATTCTTCTTCATTCGTATCGAAAATATCTTGATATACGAGCGTAATATTAAAACCATCTTGTCGGAAATATTACGAACTTTAGCCATAAAAGAATTATCGTAGTATTGTGCAAAAAAGGTTATGTATCTCATTCGTTGTTATCATCGTCGCGTCGTAATAACTTTTCATTTTTACAATGTCCTATATGTTAATTAATTATTTAATATTATTTGTACAAAATTAAATTAAACATGCAATCCAATATATATTTTTACAGTTTTAATTTTTGTACAAAGAATATAATGAAAATTCTACATATTTATTAAATAATTTAGAGTAGAAATGGAGGCAACAATAGAAGAAAATTGTGAAATATTAACCGCAACGTCTTCAATAAAAGACTTCATACAAGTTTCATCTAATTGGATGATTGACGGAAAGAAATGTTATGTAGATACTATTACAACAATACCGTTATCACTTGCTCCAGAGAGGTAATAAATATATTTTTTGAGAAAAAGAAAGTTAGAAAAATATAAATTGAAGCCTAATTAAAATTTGTGTTATAGTATAGATTTAGATGATATAATTTCTTTGGATACATGTATTTATTTACGTTCGACGGAACAAGTGAAAGAACCATGTACATTGGACATAAAATTAACAAATAATCAAAAAATATCACGTATTATAATTCTCTCTGAAGCGTACGTCTTAGAATTTTTTAAACAATACGGAGAATATGCAACTACAGTCTTTGCAGAACAAATAGATGAGTTTATAGGAAGTACTATATATTTAGCAGAAATGAGTTTAGAACATCCTAGTACTGAGGCCAGTATTAAAGTAATATATAATTTTATTTTATAAGAATCTTTGTTTTCTTACTAAATTGCAGCTTCTTATTCTTTGTCTTTCAGTTTACGAAAATAAAAAATGCAGAACCCATGTTATGGATATTCGGTATAAAACTTATATTGACAGAATCTGTTAAAGAAAATAAATCAGAGATACTTGATTATACAATAACAAATTTTCTGAATAACTTAAATGGTTCAACACAGCAAAAAGAAATTTTAGCTAATATAATGTTAGAATCTTTTAAACAAGAAAAGAATCCTGTAAATGATGAAATTATACCTTTAAAAAACCTTATCATTTCCAATACTTTACAAATACAAAATAATAATAAAAATGTAACCGAAGAGACCAAAAAAGTGGATCTTAATTGCAAAGATGATTGTAAAAATGTAGAAATTACAAACATTGAAACATATATTAATAATAAATTTCATGAAATGGAAAAAAGAACTATGCACAGATTAAATGAAATTGAACAGAATATTAATCAAAAACTAGATGCTATACTTAAGAAACTTGAAGTGAAATTAAAATGATAATATTTATGAACACTTTTGTATATAGTTTTCATAATTTATCATAACATAATACTGTTTTAATTATATTTCAATACCTTATTTCTATTGTATTCTTATAAAAATGACCAACTTTATTTAACTATCATTGTTCAGTACTTTCATTTTCTTGCGGAGGATCCCAATAATGAAGCTGTTTCCTCCATAATTTAATCATTCCGTCCCATCCTCTTCTGCTATATTTAATGTATTTTGGAGGAGTTCTTGGATGATCTCTTGTACGTTGCTCTCTGAAATATAACAATATAAAATATTATATATAAAACATCATATTCATGAAGATAAGAATAAAATAAAATGAAAATTTATAAACATCATTGGTCTTAAAAAGTTAATTTTGTTAATAGAATTATTACTTAGGAACGGTTTGAATGTATCTATCATATCCAATAGTATTTTTTCCATAATCTATTTCTTTTTGTCTCCGTGCAAGTATTGCAGGATCGGTTTCATATTCTACACGTTTTTTATTGCTTTCTACTGGATATATTTTTGTACTATTAGTTGTAGAACTTGAATCATCGCGATGTTTAAGGCATGATATTTTAGGATTTCGTGTATCCAATGTTGTATCTCTTGGCCTTTTGTTTACATTTGAATGAATCGATGGTACATTGTCGTCAAATTTATCAGATTGTTCGATACTTTTATATTTGGGACATTCTCCGCTATTATCATTTTTTTTAATTTGCGACGCATTGTGAATTTTCAATTCTTTTGCTTCTGATTCATTTGTACAATTATTTTTATTTGTCGATTTATCCTCTATTTTGACATGCTTCTTCGATTGTGCATGCGTTTTTATATTTGTACTCATGCATAATATTTCATCAAAAAGATCATCTTCTTCGTTTGTCAACATTAATTCTTCATTATCAGAACTCATTGTATGTTTGTATTTACATGTATTGATTTGATTTCTTTTAAATATAATTATACGATTTTTCGAAGATATATATATATATATATATATATATATATATGTATATATTTTTTGTTTCTTTAATTGTTTACGATTTCACCAATTACAAAAATGAAAGAGCTCGAATTGTAACGAAGCATTTATTTCTGACGCATTAACCTATATTAGGTATATAAAGAAATCGGTAGGCATCCATTGAAATATAACCTATATAAAATGACAAAATTGAAAATTCTTCTAGTACTGACAATAAATCGTATACATTGTCACGATTTCACTCACCACTTTAGGACTTTTTAATATTTTTGTTTGAAATTGATTATTTCAAATTAAAAATTTACTTTATATCCTTTTTTAATTTTATTCGTCGTTTTGAAGATAGAGGGTATGTTTTCATGCTATCTTACAATAGCAAACTAATTTTTAAAAATGGATGCAAATAAGTATAGCGTTATTTTATATTGACTTATGTAATATTTCGTTTATAGTATTCTCATAAACTAGATACAGTATTATATAAATAATATTTATTATTATGTCATATATGATTTTTTTTTTTTCTTTTTATATAATAAAAGAGTAAATATAGGATATATTTGGATATATTTCTCTAAAAGAGACAACAGTGTATTTGCTCGTATTTTTCATTACTAAAATTATACTTGGGTTTTTGGCATTGCCATAATACATTGTAATATGTACATAAATATATACTATGTACATGCTTGAAAAAAAAATAAATAAAAATGTTTATAAGGATTGTGGGCATATGTAGCATTAATAATTAGACATTTAAATGTTCTTATTTCTAACTTCTTAGTTTTTTCCATCTACTTATATTTTGTTTAATCAATACTTTTAATTATATGAAACATTAATTATGATACAATCATTGACTGAAAATTAATATTTGAGAATGATTCTCTTTAATACTTTATTTTGCCTTTCCTTGTGCAGCAACAGCAGCCATTGCTGCTTTAACAGTTTCCTCATCACCTAAGAATTTCATAGAAACAACTGGTTTAAAATTCTCATCTAATTCGTATACAAAAGGAATACCAGTAGGAAGATTTAAACCCATGATTTGATCATTTGTCATTTCTGCAAATAAAATAAAATTTTTTCTATCGTACATTCTGTCATAATAATAATAAAGTTTATATAATGAATATATTTACGATCGAGATGCTTCACTATTCCTCGTAAACTGTTTCCATGTGCAGCTATAATGATTTTTTTTCCTTCTTTCAATTGTGGTATGATAACATTGTTCCAATAAGGCAGAGTCCTTTCAATGGTTAATTTCAATGATTCAAATTTAGGAAATTCTTCAGGTTTGGGCTCAGCAGCATATCTAGGATCTTTAGTTATTGTCTCATAATACTTGTGATCAGATTCCATAGCAGGAGGTGGTACATCAAAAGACCTTCTCCAGATTTGTACTTGTTCCTCTCCATATTTTGCTGCTGTTTCTGCCTTATTCATACCAGTTAGACCACCATAATGACGTTCATTTAATCGCCACGTTTTAAGAATAGGTATATCCTCCTGATTGATTTCTTTCAAAATAGCTTTCAAGGTTTCTTGAGCTCTTGTCAAGACCGACGTATGAGCAGCATCAAAAGTAAGGCCTGCTTCTTTAACAGCTTTTCCAGCTGACAAAGCTTCACTTTTACCTGTTGAATAATTTTTTTTATATATATATGTATATATAAAACTACAAAAATTTCATACATATGAAAGAACGAGTACATATGAAGAACGAGTAAATAGATGAATGACTATGATGATATGTTATATATTACAATTTTAAGAAAAATGTAATTTTCTATAATAAATTTTATCGGTTTATTTTGATAATGCATTTTAAGGTATGCATTATTTCGTTATGACAATTTAAAGAACTGTAAAAAAAAAAAGAAAAAAAAAAAGAAAAAAAAATAAATAAATAAACTTAAAATATTTCTTTTTTTCGATATTTTTTTGTATATCTTGAACAAAAAAAAAAAAAAAAGAAAAAGTAATTGTTAAGATTTCGTGACCTTTTGCCCTTGCGAAGATTTTCGATAACATTTATAATCTTACCTTTATCAGATAAATTAGCATCGTACCATCCACAAAATAGATTTAATTTATTCCATTCGCTCTCACCATGGCGAACCATAACAATCTTATATTTCGACATGTTTTTAATAAACAAATATGTAGAATATCAATGAAGTACCCTCTGAACGGCGATATATTCACGACAGTTCCCTTGAATTTGCTATCAACATATATCTATTCCTTATAATCTATGCTTTACTTCTTTCCCTTTAATTCTTAGTTGATGCGATTATAATCAAATATAAAATTGTAGGCAAAAAAAAGTGCCTACGATTTTAATTCTATACTTGTAACGCCAGGTGGCGTTGACGATTCCAACTTGATAAATAATAAATTCATTCCGTATCTTAGATGTCATTTTAATGATATACAAACAATCACGTGCTATGTTTATGTTCTAAATTGTATCAGATATTATACGATTTAAATTAATTTAATGCATTGCATTAATAAATAGAAACAGAAAAAGTAATGTTCCATATATTTTTCATTACTTTTTTAAAGTAAACGTTTTAAAAAATAAAGGGAAAAAAATCTTTGACAAGATTATGAATAAATATTAAGGATAAGTGCTGAAGGCTCACAAGTTTTTTCCCTTTTTAATTGGATATTCGAAATATCTAATACGTTTTTACAACGATAGGAATTAAAAAGGAAGAAACAAGAAAGAAGAAACAAAGAAAAAGAAATATGTCAACGTGTAAGTTTGATATATTTATCCATGTAAATATAAAAAATAAAGTGTCCATTAAGGGCACAAGGGAATATCGATGTTGACATAAAATTTTGAATTAACCTTATTGTGAATCTATCGAAAAGATCAATAAAAAGTGAATGTGCGAATAAAAACTATACAGTTATAATCGTCAAAAATGATCATTCGTAAAACGATTTGGCCTCGCACATTAAGTGACATTTGTTCTATGATATTTATATTAACAATTGTACCATTAATATATTGGTTCGAGTTGTGGGTAGTATTACCTGCATTATACAAGCACAATACAATACCATATTTCATGCACTTTATTATAGGTAATTTTATAATGTTAAATATTGTGGGTAACTTTACCTATACGGTATTGTGCGATACTAGTATTAATAGAACTATTGTACCAGTGAGTACAGCAAGCTCTAAGAATGGATGGAGATTATGTGCAACTTGTGAAATACTTGCTCCACCTCGTTCATGGCACTGTTCAACATGCGGAACATGTATTCTAAAACGTGATCATCATTGTATCTTTACAGGCTGTTGTATTGGTTATTTTAATCATCGATACTTTTTAATGTTCCTTTTCTATTTATTCATTGCTACAATCTATGCATTTTGTTATAATAATTATTTTATTTGGGCTAGAATAAATTTTGAATTTCCAATGTCCATTATAAAAATAATATTTCCTTTGGCAATATTTGTTTTTGGATTTGATGGTTCCGTAGAACAATTCTATTTATTACTCTATATTGTATCTGTTGTAGGAATGTTATTTACAGGTATTTTATGCATTTATCATTTTCGATTAGTTTTTAATGGATGTGTAGCAAACGAAAGTAATAAAAATATGGATATTTATGATCTTGGTTGGCAACATAATATAAAGGAAGTTCTTGGTGAACGATGGTTTTTAACATGGTTGATTCCATATATAAAATCGCAATTACCTCATGATGGTATTACTTGGGATACAAAAAGTACATGGGAAATTAATAATGCAAAGAGTAAATGAATTAATTGATGTGCGTTTCTTCATCTGAAATGCAGTTGAAACCCTCCAACTTGAAACATTTTCAAACAAAAGTCATTTCTATGAGCTATTAATTTAAGATGTATAAAATGTCTTTCCATTTTTTTTTTTGTCACTGAAAAGTTCTTTTTAATTGGAATTTTTCTTATTAATTATGAAATTGCAAGTTATAAAAGCTCAACTGTATTTTATAAATATTTTGTAATATCATTATCATACAGTCATACCAAAAATTTGTTTCATATACATACTTGTGCATACACATACATTGTGCTACATAATCATATATATATATATATAATGAAAAACTTAAATATATTTTAAAATAAGAAAATGTATTTCCTATTTTGCACATCGTTATAAATAAAAATTTATTAAATGGCAATGTCAGACATTTCTAGTTAAAGTATATTCTTTTAAAGAACAAATAAATTATGTCAATATGGAACTTTTAAAATTGTAAATTGTATAAATAATGAATAATGTTTATTATCTTCTATAAATATTATATATTAGTAATTGAAAATTATGACATTGTGCTGTATAAATATATACATATATCAAATTTATACAGAGTAATCATTTGGATTTATTATTATGTTTAATCAAATAAGATCAACTTGAATACAAATTGATCCTTGTAGCTGCTAATCAAATTTTATTGTTATTATTTACTTAACTAAACTGATTGTACAGAAAACCTTTTGGAATATATATATGTATAATATATTTATACATCCATGTATAAAGTTTTATTCATATTATAGATATATTTTAGATATATTTATATTTATATTTATATTTATATTTATATTTATGTAATTTTGCAAAATTTAAATTCAAGTTTAAAATATTAAATATTTACAATTAATAATCATTTGACAAACACTCACTTTCATTGAGATTGTCATAATTATGAAGTTTTTGTGTTGGATTTGTTATAAAAAAAAAAAAAAAAAAAAAAAAAACCACATACAACTTTCATACAACTTTTTTTGCCAAAAAAAATTTAACTTAGCATTAATAATGTACAATTGCAAGCTTCATGACGTGTTTAATTTTAAACCTTTAAAAAAATAATTTTATAACATATCCATAAATATATCTAAGTTTAATTGAAATATAACACAGATACATACGTACGATCTGTACAACTTTTTCTTTAAAGAATTCTTGTGATAATAACAAGAACTAAATTTGTTTAATTGTTGTTAACATATAAAAATGGAAATATACATATAGAAGAACTAGATTATTAAATAATATTAATAATATATACAGTCGAATACACAGATGTGTTTGTGTATATATACAATATCTTAAAAAATGTATTGGCTACAATATACATCGGTGAATTTTGTTCTTAATAAGAATTTATACTTTACCAAGTAAGTTTAGGTATGTTTTCTTTCTGTAAGTTCTTTTTACAGCAAATTTAATGCAAACAAGTGTGAGTATTGTAGCAGATGTAACATATAATACGACACAAATGCTTATATCAAATACAGTAAAATCCCAACCCAATTTTTTAAGACTTATATATTTGTTAGAAGCAAGTCGTTCTTGTCTCATTTTTGATCCACCATTTTTTACATTACTTTGTTTTTCACTAGATCCGTAATAATTTATTCCTGCATAACTATACTTTCTTTTAAGATAATATAAAACTTGAGCTTCATTCCAAGTTTGATTTAAATATCTACACTCCGAACAATGGTCTTGCGATGGATATTGTATTTTTTTATGTTCAGGATCTTCTGTTTCATCTCCTGCTAATCTTGCATTAACCTCATTATGAGCTTTCCACAACCATAATATATTATCATCTCCATTCTGTACCTCAAATATTTTGTTTCTCGATGCCATTTCTACAAAATGTCTTGAACAATCGGCACAACCAAAGAAATTTTTTATATATCCATACATAGCTCGTAATACTTCAATGGGATTATAATGTGTTTTATCTTTATTTTCCATTCCAAAATTAACAGTTAACATATGAAACATTGTCCATAATCCACAAGGATATCCTCTATATGTTTCTTTACTTCCTTTACATCCAATCCATTGCTGTGGGCCTGAGTATACTGGTGACATTTCCTCCTCTGTTGATCTTACTAAACGAATGAATTCTTCTCCAGATATCTTTTCTTTTTTATTTATTACATCACGAATTACGTCAAGAAAGATACTACTGTATCTCATTGGAAAATATTTAGCTATTGCATTTAAATATAATTTCAATGCCTCCATCTTTTCTCCTTCTATAATTTTAGTCATTGGTACTTCATGATAAATGGAATATCTAAGTGCATTTTCCAAATCTAATTGATATAAATGATCTTCAAATGTACCAGAGTTATATTGCTGTTTTTGAAGAGAATTTGATTTAGTATCATTCATTGTATTTGATTTTTGAGTTAGCAATTCTCCATTGTAATTCCCAATAATTTGTTCATCTATATTTATACCCTTTGAATTCATATAATTTTTAATTGTCTGTATAATACCTTCTCTCGTTGGTATTCTAATATTTAAAAGCTTTTGCGATTCTTTTTGACCCATTACAATTAGACTTGGAAATTTTGTGATTTTACTTGTTACACATAATAATTCATTGTCGGATATAACTCTACGTATTTGTAGACTTGAAATTTTATGCATATCTAATATGACTTCAGTTCCCATATGAGAGTCTGTTTTCTCAAATAATAAAAAAAAATATTTTACAGTTTTAGGTACAACTTTCCATATGTCTTTTATCTCTGCATTCCTATATAAAATGGATTACAATAATTAAATTATAAATAAATTAATATATTATTACTACATTAAAGATATAATAAAAATATTAATGGAAAATGATTTTACAATTAAATTGACTATTACCTGTAAGGTGTAATGTTAGGCCATGTTATACCACGTCCTTCTTCTTGTTCTTTTTCCAATCTTTTAATTAAGTTGTGTCTAACGTCATCAACATTATCACCTTTTTCAACTATTATACCCATGAAAGAAGAATGTGAATTAACAGGAAAATATTTAAGCGTTGGATAATGCATAATTTCATATTCACGACAAATTGGATTATTGTCATCTACGGCACAATCTATAGCTGCAATAACAACAATATCTCTCCAGGCTGAAAAATATATATTGCATTATAAATTGTTTATTTTATTTAATTGAAAAATTACAATCTCTTAGGATGATCAATTTTTAAGAAATAACACTTACAATAAACGTCGCTTGCAAAAGCCTTCCATGTAGGTGCAAAACGATAACAAAATCCGCACCAGCTATTATAAAATTCAACTAACCATCCTTTTGAATCTCCATAAACACTTGTTTTAAAATTAGTAGCATTTAATACAACTACATTATCACTGGTATTATATAAGCCTTGAGCAGGATAACTTTGATATTGATCGTCTTGTATAGCTACCACTATTACATATTTGCATATTATCACGATGTATAATAAGATTATTTTTGTTATGAAATCGTTTCGTTGCATGTTTGTATTTACTAATTCTTAACCTAATGATGATGAAATGGATTGAAGTAGTACACAGATTAGAGACAGTGATACCAATAATGAAGAAACTTCTGCTAGACAATTCTTATTTGTAAAAATATTTGAATACAATTTTTTTTTTAAATATGTATTAAAGAAAACAATTAAATTTGTGTTATATTAATTGAAGAAAAAAAAAAAAAAAAAAAAAAAAAAGTTACGATTTTTAAATGGCACAATTTATTTTACGTACTAAATATAGATAACGCAGATTATTGCGTAAAACGATTTATTATCTAAGCAAATAAAGCTTTCATAATCGACATTATCAATCAATATGAAGAATATGGAGTTACGTATACATTAGAAAACACACACACATAAATAAATATATATATATATATATATATATATATATATATATATATATCAACAAAAATAATGCGTTAATTGAATTAAAAAAAAAAATTATAAAAATGATTTATTGTCGATGGTAATTTTTTTTTTTTTTTTTTTTTATTATTTAAAATTCTTATTATATTTTCTTTTTTTCTTTCTTTTTTTCACTCGCATTGAATAGTTAAAACAAAATGATAAAAGTAATTAATCTCTTTTATCGAATATATCATTAAATACAATATAAATTCAAATACAAATAGGGATATATTCTTAAGTTCATAATTTCTACTTATTTAATTTTATATATAATTAATGTAAATATAATATTTTTCCCCGCCATGATAAATAACAAGGTACATAATGTTTTTCTGAAGGAAAAAAGAAAAGAAAAAGAAAAAAAAAAAAAAAGAAATCAAATTTACAATCGATAATAATCATAATTTTATTTTTTTTTTTTAACACTATGACATAATTTATATAATTTTCCAATATTATTTTCTTTAATTAAAAATTAACAAAAAAAAAAAAGAATTAACAAAAAAGAAAGAAAAAAAGGACAGGTTTGACGTTGTTACAAAATAAATAATTATATCCGCAAGTTTCATTACAATCTCTAATCTAACATAATAGAATTAGATGGATTCAATAGGATCGAATAAGATCAAATAGAATCAAGAAAGAACAAAAAAGGATTGAATGAAATCGAACAAGGTCGAATATATTGGATCAGATAGGATTGTAGTCTTATACGAGGTTTCTTATCGGGCATCTTTGACAATTTTCGGATTCTTTTTTTTTTTCAGCCATCTTCAGTCGTCTTCGGCAATCTAAATTTATCTATTTCTATACTTGACCACAGACTTCTACAAGCAATCCAGAACATTTACAGTTGAAATGTATAATCTTGAACCGTTGAAGATACTTCTTTTATTAAACGAACTTAAACATAAGAATATAATCTTAAAGTATATTGAACAAATACAAAAAGATAACTTACATTAACTAAAGTACACTAAAAAAAAAAAAAAACTGCATAACAAATTTGTCTTCTATGTTGCTAAATATAATCCATACGCAAGCGGGTTCAATGCGACATTAATAGAATCAAAAAGAAAAAAAAAGAAAAGAAAAAAAAAAAAAAGAAAAAAAAAAAAAAAAAAAAAACTCCAGAAAGTTATTTTTTTTTCCCCTTCAAATTAATCATTGTATAATCATGGCAACGAAAAGAAATTAAAGACTTAGCAAATCATAGGCATTAATATATAAAAATTCATATTTATTAATTGTCCAATTTATATTTAATGTTTTATCTGCGTATAAAATCAAAAAAATTTGCCTTCGTGGAGATGGAGGTTTTAGGATGGTGGAGGGATGGGATGGATGGAGGTATATAAACATTTTATTTATTTTTCAGGAGAATCTCTAATAGCGAATATTGTATTGTAAATCAAATCAACTGAGAAAGAATATGATCAGTATAAACAACCTTGGAGCACCTTACGCTCTTCCCTACTTAGAAAAGATTTCGATGCTTCCTGAACATTTTCTGAAACGTTCAGCCAGTTTCACCCCCAACCACTGATTTGTCCAGGTCGGGGGCCAACGATTCTGACTCTTGAGGCTTGCTTTATAGTACTTGCTGATCTTCTAGGCTTGAGACTTCTCAGCCGCGGAAATGAATGCGATTCGGATCATATTCTTTGTCACATGCGCGAAAAACCTTCATATCTTGAAATGCGAGCAAGACAAACATCTTCAGAAATCTTGTCTTCAATTTTTCAAAACTTTCATTTTTTCAGAGTGAAACTTCAAACTTCCCTCTATCATCCAATACCTCTTGATTCAAAACCTTATAAACAAACAAACAGGTTAGAGACCTTATTTCTATTTTCAGGTTTAATTTTTTTTTGTATTTTTTTTTGTTTTATGGTTTTTTTTTGCTTTTTTGTTTTGTTTCATAAACGGATAGGAATACCAGATTTCCCGATTTCTACCATGTTTAGTAGTTAGTGGTATCTAGTGTCCAACGGCTGGAATACAACTTTAAGCAAATTATTAAATATTCAAATTAAATTCATAACTCAATCATATTCCAACCTTCACATGATAATCATAGTATGAGTAACTTAAACCTATTCTTCATAATATTATCGAAAAAGAAAATTAACTATTGTGTCCATTCCAACCTTACTGTTTCATGCAAAGAATATGCTAGACTCCTTTGCATATTAAAATGTTATATCTCATTAATTGATATTGTATAATATAACGTAAATGTTATATATTTAATCGCGTATAATGCAGAAATAGGTAAGGTAAGAACAGCAGTAAGAATGTAGCGTTTGCATTTTTGACCCGGTACGGTATAGTTAGAAGAAATTTGGGGTCATAGGGTCAAGTCACACAAATGGCTCCCAAACACCTGGCCTCTCGCATCACACTCGGTCACTTAATATCGACCTGAAATTCATTAAGCAACAAAAACCATGATTGTTCGACCCAGGGTACAGGGTGCACTTAGTTACTACCGTACGATTTATTCGATGCATTTCTTGATGCGTCTGCCATCGATTCTTGATAATTTACGTAGATTCTTATTTCATCTTATACTTTGGACTGAATATAAGCGGTCTACGGAAATATGAATCTGTGAAAGAAATATACACTGTTTTTTTGGTTTTAAAAAAAAAAGAAGTTGTTCACTACTTTTTTTTTTCTTTTTTTTTTTTTTTTTTTTTTTTTTCTTTTTTTTATATATATATATATATATATATGTATATATACATATCTTAAAAATGCACAATAAACATTATACCTGGTATGCCACAATCTGTACTCATTAACCACACAGTGCAATTATTCTTGCACTTTTATGTTGAAAAATTAAAATCAAGTTGTGCACAATTGTTATATTAAAATTAATATAATTAAATAAAATATGAGAGTCAATTAATCAGAAATATATAATTTGTAAGACATAAAAGGATTTATACTGTTTGATTCACTATCTAACGATAGGCATTAAGGTTTTTCTTATAATACCAACAATATATTTCTCCCCTCCCAAACACATTATGTGTTTATTAATCTTATATAACTTTGACATGACAATTTCAATGAATCCGTCATATTAGTTTATTTTTAAGTATGTATGATGATAGAGTATATGAAATGTTTTGCAGATGCATATGTGTAAGGGTTTATATGATAAATTACCGTATCATACAATATCAAATCAATGAGAGTGTTATTATTATTATTATTATTATTATTATTATTATTATTATTTTATTATTATTACTATTATTATAATTATAAAAAGATTATGAATTTTTTTACTGGACTACTGATCTGTTTTATGTATAACGCATGATACGCAGCACATATTATTTCAAAGGAGACACATATCCATGTAGACTGCTTATATTATACTTCTAAGTAAAATTGAAATAAGACTTACGTGGAGAATAGGAGCGTGATCTAGACCTGTCATAACGTGATCGTCGTCGGCTGTAATATGGACTTGGAGAGCGGCGATAGCTTCCTCTGTAACTGCTTCTATGTTTTAAAATAATATGTTAAATATAATTCAGAAATTTTTTTTTCTTTTTTATTATAATTCCATATACTTTCTACATTAATATATAATTTTTAATTTTAAAGAATACATATACTGACTCTCTACGCCTTGGTCCATCCCATCCTCGGTCAGGTAGATGCGTTGGTTTTCCCATATAAATACCAGGTGTAGGCGTGTGGGCTCTTTGTGTGATAGAATAGTCTACTCTTATTCGTCGTCCGTCAATTTCCATTCCTGTGCATTGTTCTTTTGCTACTTTAGCATCTTCAGAAGATTCATAATAAACAAAGCAAAATCCTTTGGATCGTCCTGTCTGTAATAAACATTTATTAATTTAATTAACAATTGGAGGAACTATACATTGAATTTTTGTAATTTCTTATATTAATAAGTTTTTTTGGAATTTAAAAAACTTGTAGCCAGAGGCCTTTAACGTTCCACATGCACTTAATAGAAGGAGCGTTCTAAATCTCTGGCAGAATTTGATATTCCCTTAATAAAAAACAAAAATAGAAAAAAAAAATCCATAAGGGTTAAACATTTGCTTATACAATATATTCATAAATCTAGAAAAAAAAAAAAAAAAAAAAAAAAAAAAAAAAAATTAGAAAAGAAAATGCACAATATATAACTTTTATATTTTTATATAATGAACAAAAAAAAAAAAAAAAAAAACGAAAATTATAAAAGTACCTTAGCGTCAATAACAATTTGTACACTTTCAACCGGTCCATGTTTTGAGAAGATGTGATGAATTTGTTGTTCTGTGGTAAATATGGAAAGCCCAAATACACCTAAACATCGAGAAGGAGAAGGATTGTCTCTGTTACCAACATGACGTCTTCTTGTCGACATTGGACTTCGAGAATGTGATCGATAGATATTCCTATCACGTTCTCGAGAATAGCGGGAACGTGAGTACGATCGAGATCTGCTGCGAGAATATCTACCGCCTCTATAAAGAGAACGACTGCGACTGCGACTACTTCCACGATGACCAGCACTAGCGTATTTATTACTCCGATAAGACTTTCGGCTGCGCGATAGAGAACGGCTCCGTGATCTGGAGTATTCTTTAACTGCCCTGTGGGATTCTTTTCGTTCGCGAGATTTACGTGACCTTGAATGTGAACGTGAATCCCTTAATCCTCCATCAGCTGTACGTGGTCTTCGTGGGCTTGAACTTCGACTACCACTTCTCTGAAAATTAAAGAATAAATATATCAATTATGAATAATAAAATATTAAACGTAAACAAGGATAATATGCTTTCACAATCAGATTTTAAAACTTTAGGGAACAATTGTTATTTCTTCAGCATTACATCAAAGCGAGCTGAGTGGATCATCATAGCGTTAACTATATATATATGTATATATGTATGTGTATATATATATATAAATACGTATACAGGGCACATTGTATATTTGATAGGGGGAAAAAAAAAAAGAAAGAAAAATATAAAAGAAATATAAACGTATTTAGAGAAATAAAAAAAAAAAAAAAAAATAAAAAAAAAAGAACGAAAAAATGCACTACGAATTTCAAATTCTCACGTAAATTTAATCTTTCGTTAAAAAGCATACAATATGATTCTTATCTTAAGTATTGGTAAAGGAAATATTTGCCGAGTAAACATTGTGACGACATACATTGTATTCGAACTAATAAGTAAAATTATTTTAAACACAATTACACGCGACGTGCGTAGAACGTTACGGATCGATAATGGCTGTAGTTGTTGGCCGCATGTTAACATATTCGTTGAATACTCTTAATTGTTTGCCAAAAGTAATAAATAATAAGAAATATGGTACTTACTTCAATGTCGCTCATATTTAGTTTCAAGATGGAAACGAGTCAAGAAATGATTAATGTTAGATAGAAATTATAAACTGAAAGAACGATATTTCGTGGCGTCGATATATAATAATGGCGAATGATCCTCACTTTCGGGCGTTTCAACGTATAACGAACGGAAATGGTGATATTACTCGATGGAAGCTATGAAAACGCCAACATCCGGCGTTGCTAAGAAACGAAGAATCGGATTGGACGATAGTTTGGCGCTGCATGCAACACTCCATTCAAATTTCACGTGCGAATAAATTTGAACGACGATATTTCTTCAAACTACGATATCTTTTTAAAAGTTTACATTGAAAAATTGTGAATTATCTCGACGTTACGAATTGCACATTTTATATTTTTTCCATTAATTTGTTGTAAAAAGAAAAGAACAAAATCAACGAATGAATTGTAAAGATTTATTATGTTTACCTTGTCGTATCGCAAACGATGACAGTTCAAATTAAGCAAAATCTATCATTTTAGAAAAACATCATGCGTCGCTCTCGCGACGGTTCGAGAGATAAAAAAAAAAAGAAAAAAAGAAAAGAAAAGGAAAAAAGAAAAAAAAGCGATTTACTAAATGAACGTTAGAAAATTTATCTGATTCGTTGATTTGTTCAATTTATTGTTTCTCCCGTAATTGAAATAAATTCAATAAGTTTTAAACGCGAATTCGAAATTTTAACGATTTAATAAAAAATCCCTAGAGAGAATATTAAGAATATATTTTGATACAACAATAAGAAATATTATATACGATAACTTTAAATTCATTGTAATATGATCGATAATCTTATCTACCTTAGGAAAAATATTATTTATCTCTGTTTTATTCGAAGTTTGTATTTGTTTATAGAAATTGTTGAGTTTGATATTAACGAAACCGCCAGTGGTGTATATCTGCGCAGAAAGCTGCGCGTAGTTATGCGTCTATAAAAATTGTTCATATCGAAGTATTGCCGCAGAGCCACAGACGAGAGGAAGGATTCTCCGGTAGTCAGCGAACCATTTTTCTGTCGTCAAACGGATCAAGCTTTTTGTGAGACTTGGATCGATCACAAAAAGCGGGATTCGCTTTTCGCATAGGAATTGGCCTGTTGAAGGAGTACCAGCTTAGTCGCATAGAACCTTTAAAAATTGTGAGTAAAATCGGTGACTTATCCGAATTCGCTTAGCGGACGATGCCTATGACCGGTCAACCTCTACGATCCGTTTATAACTTTAAACGAAACTTTGTTTATACTTGAAAGACTTTCAGGACTCGAATAAACTAATGTTAGAATTCAGTTTCATCAATGGACAACAATTACCTAATTTCTGAACATAATATACTTAAAGTTAATCGATGAATTTTACAACTATCATGGCTGCCAGCCGGTTTTACTATCGTTTTATACTTCAATAGAGATCGTATACGTTTATAAATATTTGGATATATTTTGTTTTTCATTCGTTTTATTTCCAATAACATTATTATCCTATCGTATATTAATATATATATCTGTAACAACGTGTATTTTGTTGCGTAACGACTTGTCGTTTTCGCAACAAGAAATTAATGAATATGTAAGTTTTATTTATCTTCAAGAGGATTTGTAAATCGTCTTAAGCAAAAAAAAATTGAAATAGAAATTTATTCGTTATTTGATATCTGTGCCTGTTGGAAATGTAATACATTGATATATTTAATATTTCCTGTACATGTTTGTCAATTTGATATGCTATTTAAAATAAATATATTGTTATATCAAAAATATTGTATTTTTGATAAGCACAATTAATGCTGGAAGACTTTTATTTTATTACATTGTTACAACAAAGTTTTGATTTACATGTCCTATTTACTTTATTTTTTAATTATATTATTTGAGATGATGATTATATATTTTGTCAAATAAATATGCATATTCCTTTCTATCAATATTATATCCTTAACATATAATCATCAATTATAATAAATAATAAAATTTATAAATAATATAATATTGATATTTTTATAGTATTCATATATTACAAATTATAAAAGTACAATTGCTTTATAATAAAAATAATAACATTAATTATTATTAATTTAATTAGAATATTACAAAATATTATGTTTGATGTCATTGAATATTTTCTTTATTTTGATATTATTCTTAAATAAACATACATGTATATGTTATTGAATTAATATAAATAAATATTTGTATGGAATCTTTTAAATTGATATAAATATAATTTATTTCTAGATTTATAAAATGGAAGAAATGCGTCAACAACAGCAGGTTGGGCCTACTATGCTCTCCAATGTAGGCAATGTTCCCAACCATTCAAATAATGCCCATCGTCGCAGTAGAACTCGGATAACATTACATGCCATGATGTCAGAGTCATTATCACTACCTGAAGCAGCTCGTTTAGAAATGGAAGCATTACCTAATAAGACACCTGTATCAGTTCTTCAAGAACTACTATCTCGTAGGGGTACAATACCTAAATATGAATTAGTTCAAGTGGAAGGTGTCATACATGAACCTACATTTCGTTATCGAGTTACTGTTGCTGATGTCGTCGGTTTGTATTAAAATAATATGTGTGTATATATATATATATATATACACACATAATTTTGATTAATTGTGCATGTATATTAGTTAGATAAAATTTTAATATTTTGTTGCATTATAAGATATATGTTACTAGGAGATAAAAAAAAATTCTCTTGATGAAAGAAAAAATTGTATTTCGTAAGGACTAAACTATTCAAGTAGATCCAATTGTTTCAGCAATGGGGACTGGTAGATCTAAAAAAGAAGCCAAACATGCTGCAGCCAAGGCTGTTTTAGATAAATTAATTGGAGTAAATATTGAGTCTGCAGAATCTCCTCTTCCAAAAAGTTTAGCCGAGTAAGAATAATTATTTAAATAAATTTTTAATGTATTATGATAGTGCAAGCAAACTAGCTATTATAAGTGTTAATAGAATTTTGGTAACATGTAACTTTATGAAATGTATTTACATATTATATAATTTTAAACATTGTATATGTAGTTCTCAAAATCTACCAGAACTTGAAGGATACGGAGAAGAAAAAGGTTTAACCAATCCAATTGGAGTTCTCCAAGAAATGTGCATGTCTCGTCATTGGCCACCACCAAAATATACAATGGAAGGTGAAGAGGGATTACCGCATGAAAGAAAATTTACTATTGTTTGTTCTATTTTGAGTTTTCGTGAAGTTGGCTATGGTAAAAGTAAAAAAATTGCGAAGAGGCATGCAGCTCATAAAATGTGGCTTACTCTTCATGATACAAACAATCAAACTAATATGGATGGAGATGAGGTAAGACTATCCATATACATATAAGAGATAAGATTTTCTAAAGTTTACAATAATATATATATATATATATATATATATATATATATATGTGTGTGTGATAATATATAATATGAAGAGATATTTATTGTCTTAAACAATGTATAAGTTATTGACATATCTCTATTATTAATTGTTTATTTATCATGTATAGTCTCTGACTATACTATAACAAATTCAATTTTACAAAATATATGTATGCATGTGATGTGTGTGTTTGTGTGTATGTGCACGTGTGAAAGAACAGTGAAGTGGAAGTGATTCTTAACAATTATAAAATTGTTTTATTATTCATTATGTTTACAAGAAGCTACCTTTCTGATCATTTTGAATCTATAGCGGACGATATTGATATGATGAAATGAATGCTGTAAGAAATATTTATGAATTACAGAATTACAGATTGGTTGTCTTGAAAGCACCTATATTTAAGTCATTTCCACTTCATTTTGCTTTTGATGCAGGTAGCATATTCCATAGTAGAAAAGTTTCATAAATGTTTAATAAAATTATTGATTAATTGTCCGTTATAGATTATGCAAAAGACTGCAAATGTAAATGCCCGTTATGCTGACCTGAAAGGTAGCAAAATTTCAACATTAACAACGCCTCATAGTCATAAAGTTTCACTATTTCACAAGAACCTCAAGTCTTCCACAGGTGTAAAACTTTTTGAATTACAGGTTTGTATAATATTTTTTCATATTTAAAAAATAAAATCAAATATATTGATAAATTATCAAGAGATCGCAATTTATCATGTATTTCTTGTACATTTGTTTATTATTCATAATTATAAATGAATTGCTATTGGTTTTTGTTTCAGAATACTTGTTTGAATGATGGTGATGTAAATTTGGTACAATTCTTGCAAGAGATTGCTTCAGAACAACAGTTTGAAGTAACGTATGTTGACATTGAAGAAAAGTCTATTAGTGGTGAGTTCATAATACATTTACATGTATCAAATTATTGAATTTGAGAGGTATAGTTTTCTAAAGTTACAATTTATATTTATTTTGTTCTATTATATATTTTTATGATAAATTTTTGTTTATTGCATAAAATAATTACCATTTCATGATATTTATTATAATATAATATTTATGATTTTTGAAAATGAATCTATAAAGTAATGAAGAAAATAATATAATTTAATATCTTTACAAATTTTCTTATAATAAAAAAATTATAAAAAGTAATTATAATTAAATGTTGTGCTAATATATTTTATTTTGAAAAGTATAAATTTTGTAAGCACATTATTTAATATAATTGATTTATTAAATATTTGCAAAATTGTTCATTATTTTTCTGTAAGTACCATGTCAAGTACTACATCTCTTTCAGTTGTTGGTATGTCATCTTTTATTTGTTCATTAAATGCTATTGCGATTAAATGTGGTTTTCTTTGCTGTTTCTGAAAAGTATCTTCCAAGAATTTATCATAATATCCCTTACCATGGCCTAAGCGTTTTCCTAATTAGGAAATATAAATGCAGTAGTATAGTTAAATCTATGATATACGTAATTTGTAATTATAAAGTAAGATAATTTACCGTTATAAGTAAATGCTACTCCTGGTAAAAGAATAAGATCTAGTTCACCTGTAAGAGAAAAATATTTTTCTTTATTGTTGATCTTTCTATTTTATCTTTTCACTTACCATTTTGAAAGGCATTTTCTCTAGTTTCAGAAATGTCTGGTTGTTTAAAATTCCATTTTGTTAATGGCAATTTTTCATAATCATTCATAGAAAATAATTTAACCATTTCCATTGTTTTTCCATTACATCTAGGAATGAATACTTCCTTTCCTTTTTCAAATATGTCTGTCAAAATAAGTGTAGTATCAATTTCGTCTTTAGTACTAAGATACACGGAAATTCTTTTACTATTCTGATATTGTGGTAATCTTTTCAACTGAAATATAATAATGTTTATAAAAGTCCATTATATTATTTCAATATTGTACGAATATATATGATATGACATAACCTCTTGGCTGGCAAATTTTTAACTTATTGAAATACTTTATATAGAAAATAATTTACTGTACTTTTTCAAATATTCTTGAAGATTGTCGTGCTTTTTCTTCAGCAGTGATATTTGAAATAATATTACTCATTTCTTTTCGTAATGCATCTTTTAAAGATTTCATAGTTGCCATATTATTTT
Organism: Vespa velutina; assembly: GCF_912470025.1. Lineage (NCBI taxonomy): Eukaryota > Metazoa > Arthropoda > Insecta > Hymenoptera > Vespidae > Vespa > Vespa velutina. The sequence continues at coordinate 2,700,881 of NC_062205.1, forward strand.
GCTTTGTAGAATGTATCCAATAATATGCTTAAAATAATTAGATAACTTTATCTCTTAGGAGATAACAATTATTTATATAAGATATTTTATGATTTCGAGTACAATTATCAGATATTCATATAATACATCACATCTTTACAATAATCTCTTTTCTTATATAAAGAGAAAATTTTCTTTTTTCACATATATAATATATTTATCAGAACATTTCTCTTGATTTTACTACATACTTTTTGTTTTATTTATTATTTTTTCTTTCTTTCTTTCTCCCCTCCCCCCATTAAATTACTTAAATTAATACAATTTTTTTTTCCTATTTAATAAAATTATTATTATCTCAATATTATTTGTACAGTTATTTTATTTAATAATACAATTGTAGGTAAATGCCAGTGCCTTGTGCAACTGTCCACATTGCCAGTGGCAGTTTGCTATGGTTGCGGTGTAACCAGTAAAGATGCTCAAGCCAGTGCTGCTCAAAACGCTCTTGAATATCTCAAGATCATGACCAAGAAGTGAGCCAGCGCTCTGCTCCTGCCAGCTGTCACTATAAACTGCAAGTCCCATAGTAATTTATTATCAAAAAATCAGAATAACAATGCGGACACTAAAATGATGCAACAAAACAGTCAAGTTCCAGAAAAAACCAAAAATGTGCAAAAACTCGAACATGTGGGAAGTAAGGGTAGAACGTCAAAAGCATCAATGAAAACGATAAATGCTACGGTAGGAAATAAGGATTCGTTATTAAGTACCATTACCACAACGCCGGACGTTGCTGTTGCCGCTACTAGAATGAGCTCTTCGATGAAGAAAAACAACGATAATAAAGACAATTTAAAATCAAATGATAAACCATTGACCAAAAGTTCGTCGTCGATCGCCGTTACGAATCAGACAAGTACTACGTTTGGTAGCGTGCGAGGTGTTAATAGCTGCGTCGGTAAAGTGACCCACGAAAGTAGTGCAAAAGTAAAGGATTATTCTGTAAAAAAGTTTTCTAACGAAATCGATTCGAAATTAAGTAATTATCAAATGCAGGTGGATTACAAAGAAACGTCTGTAACGAATCAGGATTACAAAAGTCGAAGTAGCAACACAATGACCAATTTGCCAACGAGATTTTCTAATCAAACGTCCATCCAAGCTTTGCATCGAGAAAATCATATGACTTTTAATGTTCATTCTCGTCCAGTGTCCAGAAACGATAATACAGCATTTGCAGTGGCTAGAAAGGCTTTGGAGCAACAGAATCCAGTAGCAAAAATGGCACCAATCAATTTCCCTCCATTGCGCGCACCACAGAGTATAGTTAATGTGCGGCATCCATCTGTAACCGAAGCTAGGATAAAGCACAACGAGATAAGTGGTCTAAATATGAAGTCAAAATTGAACGTATCAAGTTCTTTGCAAAGTGGCATGAAAGATTTGGAACACACCAGGCAAACTTTTCATAATTATGGTACCTCGCAAATTGCTGGGATACCGAATGTTCAGAATCTGAGCAACGTTACGGCAAACATTTCGGCATATCCTAGGCCCGATTCATTTCCACAGCCAACCGTTGCTAGTGTGCTATTCCCGGAGACAGCACAGTTTCCTCAATCTCCTCCGTTCAGTACAACGCAAATTGGTCAACTAAATCAATATCAGACTTATGATCCTAGTAGTTTTGCTACTACCCCAGTGAGCGTTAATCCGGTGATTCCTCAGTTCTCAGCGGAAAGTTCTATGCCATATCCGCAATACGAGAATCCTCCTCAATTCGTGCAACCAAATCATTATCCGCCCGCCGATATGGCGAGCAGTCAATATCAATATCAACCTCCAGGAGTTGGTCAAATACAAGATTCACCGATGTTCATCCAAAGTTTGCAAAGTCCAATAACCGTAGCGGATCAATACGCAGCAGCTCCGAATTATGCCAGGGCAGTCAGGGCCGAGCTGATGCCTCGTTTGAGAAGACCACCAAGATTTAATAAGTAAATTAGAGATATTTTCCAATGACACTTCTTTCTACCGTTCTACCAAAATACTCTATCAACGAAAACTGGAACTTGTACTGTTAGAAATGTGACTTTTTGGAGTCGACTATGGGACACGACTTTATGTTTTTTTTTTACACTTCGATATTTAATATAGACTATTTCAGTATAGATATAATATCTAAATAAGTCTCTTATATCGAAGGGCTTTCTTTTTGTTTATTTTTTTTTTTTCTACGTAGATTGCGACACGTCCATGTCGAATTTATTCATATAACCATAATTAATCATCGTATAATCTCGCGAGAAAAAGATAAGGTAAAAATTATTTCAATTATTGATCCAACTTGAAATGGATTTTAACTAATCTGAATCGTGATAGCGATTTAATCGTCTAGGATAACGATAAGATATAATAGGTATTTGAATGAATTCGCAAAGAATAAGGACATCGCATATTGGGCGACCATTTCAGTATGAACTTTAATTAAATGATATTAAATCGACGTCGCCAAAAATTTTCTAATACGCCATTGATAAGTGACACGGCAGGGGACAGCGCTTTAAGTTCGACTATAAACAATAATATGGCGTAATTTATCATTGTTGCGAATATATACGAGCGATGAGGGAGAAAGAAAGAAAGAAAGAAAGAAAGAAAAAAAAAAAAAAAAGAAAAAAAGAAAAATGAAACAAGAAACAAAGAAAAGAAAAAGAAAATGAAGATTAACAATCTGCAACAAATTTATCAAACTGTAAATAAATTGTAAGCGCAGATGAAAAGGAAAAAAAAAAAAAAGAAGAAGAAAAAAAGGGAAAAGAAAAAATAGTCATACGTCTTATATTATAAAATAATAAAATATTGGTCGAGGAACGTATTCCGACCTAACTTATTTTCGAATCTCGCGTCAATTTTCAACGTGGACGAAAGTAAGGCTGTGCCAGCGCGTGTCGCGCAGGAGTTTCGAGTTTTCGCGAACAAACGGGTACGAAACTATCGCGTTCACGTCGTGTACGTTGAATATGACAGACGAATGAATACTGTGAAATAAAACGAAATAAAGAGAAAATGAGAAAAGCGTTAAGTTAAAAGAAAGAGAGAGGTTCGTGATGTCTTGTAATACAAGTTCTAATATTATGAGAATGAGTGGTATTCTACTACAAGCTATACTTTGCATAGAATTAGTGGGAAGTTTTCCAGTATTTACAGTAAATAAACTTAGGTTCATAGCTATGTTTTTAATGTGCTTCACTATTTACAATTAAATTGTACTGAGGGTGACAGCGTTGTGACACGCTGTTGTATAAAGTCAGAACTGCAGTTACATTTGAATGATAGAGAATGAAAGAAAAAGAGAGAGAGAGAGAGAGAGAGAGAGAGAGAGAGAGAAAGAGAGAGAGAATGGCACAATTATAAGTTCGAATTTTAATAAGACGAAAAAAAAAAAGAAAAAAAAAGAAAAGAAGACAAAAGAAAAAAAAAAGAAACACACGAGGGACATAAGAGATGAATAATAAATATGCCGTTTACTGTATTCTCTTTGCTCGCAAGCACTAACAGTTACATCTCTCTACCAAATGCATATGCACAGTGCAAACTTAGCTTCAGCCAATCGTATTATAATTATAATAATACACGATCTTGGCATAATGTAATATTTCAATGGTGTATGTTTTTTCTTTATTATGGTAGCTCATAAACTCATAAGCATCACTTATATGCGTATGGTTAATCTATAAGGATTCCGTACTAAGTACACATCACATGACTTAGGAACATTTTACACGTGTGTATATTCAACTTCTTCGAATTGCCTTTGTACTATGTTGACATCATCGTATATGAGATTTTCTAAAAATGAAAACTTTGCAAAACGAAACATAACAAAACGAAGAAGAATAAGAAGAAGAAGAAGGAAAAAACAAAAACAAGAAAAAGATAAAAAGGAGGAGAGAAAAAAAAACAGAAAAGAAAAAAAGGAAAAAATGAGAAAAGCGAAAAAAGGGAAAATTATATAAATAGTCATGTAAATGAACATGCATCACGTGCCCGACACATATACAAATTTGTATACAAAGCGTATACAAATTTGCACTGTGTATACGCTTGTGTGCACACACGTACATATTGCGCTGCTATTCGAAGATTTTCATTTGTTATCTTTTCTTTTCTTTTTCTCTCAAAAAAAAAAAAAAAAAAAAAAGAAAAAAAAAAAGAAAAGAAAAAAGAAAAAGAAATCAAAATTCGTTCGTTAATAATGATAATAATTCGTTTCTTTGCTATTTCCAAATGTCGATTTTCTTCGTGCCCATCGACAACTTTTTTTAATAGATATATTTTAACTCTTAAAGAAAAAGTGTGTGTGTGAGCGAGAGAGAAAGGGAAAAAGAGAAAAAGAAACCACGTTAATCTCGTGGATAAAAAATAAAACAAAAAAAATATGATGTATGCATATCGACGATTTCTGTTTTTTTTTTTTTTTTTTTTTTTTTAATAAAAACTTTTACTTTGACTGTATAGAGAGTTACGGTCTCAGATCAGATTAAATACGATTACGATCGTACGATTTCTTTTTGATATTGTTACGATAATTCGACGAATAATCTGTGATATATTCTTCTTCTTGATCTATTACGTGTTCTACGTGTCACATATTTCTAGTAGTATTTTCCTTTCTTTTTATTTCTATTTTCTTTTCCTTTCTTTTTTTTTTCTTTTTCTTTTTTTTTTTATTAATTTTCTCTTTTAGATACACGATCGTACGAATGTACATACGTAACCGTGACACGACGGTAGCTTAAAAAGACGGGGGCCGCAAAAGAGACACGTTTTCGTTTTGACGAAAATGTGCCGCGTGACGCGTGCTTGGATACAAAATCGACAGTACAAAAATTTGTAAGAAACGAATTAAAAAGAAAAAAAGAGAAAAAGAAAATAGAAAAAAGAAAAAAGAAAAAAAAAGTCAGAACGTCTGAGAAGGAGAGCGAAAACGAGTGATAGAAAGAAGGCGTACTGACGCCTTCCTTGCCGAGATTTTTTCGACGAAAATAAATGAAAAATGAAAAAAAAAAAATCTAACTTACATATAGGCGCCATCTTTCTTAAAAGAAAACGTCGCCGTTGGGTTGCGTTTGACCCATTTTTGCGACAATACATGAACACACATATATATATATACACACATACATACATACATACATACGTACGTACGTACGTACAGACATGGATACATACATTCAATAATTGGGCGCTTGTTTCGTACATTTTGGAAAATAAGCATTATTTAGATGCAAAGTATAGAATTGTATATGCGTGTAATGGACCTGCATTGCTAGAATGTTAACACGAACAGTATTCTTATAAGCGGAGAGATTTGTTCTTTTTTTTTTTATTTATTTGTTTATATATATATATACATTTATATATATATATATATATATATATATATATATATATATATATATATGTATACATATATATATCTCCGGATCATAATTTAGAGAGAGAGAGAGAGAAAAAAAATGAGAGTGAGTGTGTGAGAGAGAGTGAGAATGAGAACGAGAGTAAAAGCTCATAAAACTCGTTTAAAAAATATAAACGAGAAAAATATAATAATCTAATTGCGAAACGAGCCGATTTTGCTCTTTATATATTGCTGCAAGGAGGCTATCCTTGCGTATATCTCTGTGATTATTTAAATGTATATGCGCGTCCGATCTAAGTGAACGGCGTTTATTTATAACTTCTACCCTTTTTTTACGATATTCAAAGAGGGAAAGAAGAAAAAAAGGAAACGAGGAAAGAGAGAGAGAGAGAGAGAGTATGTGTGAGAGAAGAAGAGAGTAGAAAAAAATTTATTAGAAAAGGATCAATCGTATGCGATTCGAGCTTCCGACGATTTGTCCTATATGATATAATACGATGTACATATACATACATATGTATAATAATGTATGTATGTATATTTATGATTTGGCTCGTACAAAAAGACTGCGTTTTTGTCTATTTAGGTTTCCGTGATTTTAAGACGGAGCTATGTACGAGGATTTTATGAACGAGCGAGCGAACGAACGAACGAGAGAAAGAGAGAGAGAGATAGATAGATAGATAGATAGATAGAGAGAGAGAGAGAGAGAGAGAGAGAGAGAGAGAGAGAAAAAGAAAATCTAAAATGCATTTTTTTTGCATCATCGACTCGGGCTACCATCATCGTTATTAGTATCTTTTTCTATTGTTATATATATGGAGATAATAAATCGATGGATGTGTGATCGTTTAATGTGCGATCTTTAATGATAGAGGAGAAAAACAAATATATGTATATACATACACACACGTATATATATGTATATATACATACATATATATATAGAGAGAAAGATATATACATATATATGTATATATATATATGTATATATATATATATATGTATATATATGAGATGGTGATTGTAAAAGTAATCTAAGTAATAAAATTAAAAAGAAAAGAATTGATTTATTATATAATTAATTATAAGGATTACATAATAAAGTAATTCTTTTTTCTTCTTTTTTCTTTTTTTTTTTTTTTTTTTTGTAATTTAACTTTTTCACTTAAACCACTTTTCTAATCACCTACTTATACATATACACACACACACAAATATATATATATATGTATATGTATATGTATATGTATATAAATATATAAAGAAATGAACAAATGTAATAAAGAAGGACGAATGAAGGATGTATACATGTATGTACGTGTGCGTCTGTGCGGATGAAAATTTATCGCGTTGAATGTATGTATGTATTATTTAGATAAAAAAGAAAAAAAATAAAGAGAGGGAGAGAGAGAGAGAGAGAGAGAGTGAGAGAAAGAGAATTTGTGAGTTCTTAAATTTAAAAGATGTGCATTTCGTACGTATGCTTTTCTATGTACGTACACGTACATAGTATCGTTTTAGTATAAATGTGAAAGTAAGAAAGAGCGAGAGAGAGAGAGTGAGTGAGAAAAAGATTCTTTGTTGATAAATAAACGACGAAGGTAAAGGAATATCAATCTTCTTCATTGGACGAAAGGAGAAAAGATCGTGAGGGTGTCTTCGACACGATCCTTCGAAGAACGATCCTCTCTATCTTTTTTTCATCATGTCTTATAGCTCGGAGCAAGAAACGTAGCCTCAAACCCCTTTTCATCTGCCCCGGCTCCCCTCAGACTCTTTAACGCTTAACTAACTTTTAGAAAGTTGTGACGTGAATCGTCGAAGGGGCGGAAAGATTATATGTATATATATATATATATATATATATGTATATGAAACGAGCTAAAAGGCCAAAATGAAGAAGACTAAGACTAAAACGACGACAATGATGATATAATGATAATGATGATGATGATGATGATGATGATGATGATGATGATGATGATGATGACAATGTAAAAAATATGATTACGCGCGTATCGACTTCATCGCCCACCAAATTTTTCATAAATTCCTCTTACAATTAGCGTGATAAAGTTAATATATATAAATATATATATATATATATATATATATATATATATATATATATATATATAAAAGTATACATAAAAAAAAAAAAGAAAAGAAAAAAAAAGAAAAACCGGAAAAAGAAAACCAATAAAAAAAGAAAAAAAAAAAAGAAAAGGACGATAAATTATTCTCTGTAGATATGGTAATAGAAGGGATGTGTCCTTTTTTTTGTAATTCTTCGTTGCGTTAAATAAGTTCATATTGAAATATTTCGCGAGAAGGGGATGGGGGTATGGGGTGGGGTGGGAGTGGTGGGAGAAGTGAGAGTCGGTCATTTTTGGATTCGAGTTCGATCTAACTTATCTATGTATATATGTATATTGAGACACGAGCGAAGTAAAAATAGACGATATACAGTCACGACGACACACGCGCGTTACTTTAGGGACACGTGTCTCTTCGTGTTCATCGATATTTGATGCTACGCAAAAATAGGTTCGATTTTCGATACTCCTCTTTCGAACTGATCTCGGCCAATCGAGTTTCATGTCCGATTGTTGATAGTTGTATGTAGAAAAAGATTTTGTTGCTGTTTTTTTATTTTTTTTATTTTTTTTTTTTCCCCCTAAGTTCGCCCGCTTGCACCCAATTATTTTTTCCTTGTAATCCTTTCTCTTTTATTTTTCTCTCAATTTTTCCTCTTTCTTTCTTTCTTTCTTCCTGTTTTTTTCTTTTCTTTTCTTTTCTTTTCTTTTCTTTTCTCGTTTATTTCTACATTCTCCCGAAGGGATACGTGGTTACTGTGCGCAAATCTTTTCTTTCTTTTTCTTTTTTTTCCTTTTTTTTATTTTCTTCTTTTCTTTCAGTTTGTAAAATAATGTTTCGATGCCGGCCACGTATCGGATAAAATATACGTAATATTTTTAATACGAGAAGATAGTAAAATTTGTCTATCTTTTTTTTGTTTCCTCCCTTTTTTTTTGTTCTTTCTTTCTCTATCTCTTTCTCTCTCTCTCTCTCTCTCTCTCTCTTTTTCTTTTTCTCTCTCTGTTTGCATCTCTGTCTCCGTTCTCGTTATTATTATACGTTTAAACTTTTCTTTCTCTTCTTCATTTATTTAAATCCCTTTTACGTTTATAAATAAAATACTTATCGTTTCGCAGATTCGATAGGATGTACTAGCATATGAACACGGACATAGCATACAGATAACGACTTTAAATCGATTTAACGAGAGGCCCTTTCTATACGTATCGCGTATAAATATATATAACCAGGCAAGGTTGTTCTATGTATGATTGTGCGTGTAACATTGTTAATAAATCGATGATGCTTATGAAAGCTTTTTTTCCTTACAGTTTTGCTCCAATCGTAATCGCGAATACAACCTCCTTACAAATCGAACGACTATCATTGAGGACTATTGGATTTCGATTTCTTTCTTTTTTTCTGTTTTTTTTTTTTGTTTTTTTTTTTTTCCTTAAGCGAAAATATCGATATCTCTTTTCGTGTTCCCTTTCTTTCTTCCTTTTTTCTTTTTTTCTTTTCTTTTTTTTTTTTTTTTAAAGATATTCCTACGTAGCTGTAAACTGTAATTATTTATTCACTATTAAATAATACAAAGTCATTAATCGTTTTAATTTATGTTATATTACGAGTGTAAATAAAAATATTTTCTTTAAATAAATAATTTTGCTTGAATCGACGATTTAAAACGTATAATATATATTTCCGTGCAAACATCGCGCCGCTGTTTCGTAACATCACGATCCTAACATACATCCGCTTCTAAAGAGAAGATTTTTCTTTCGAGCCAATGTCGTTTTAGAGTTGTTCTTTATTGCCGTTCGCGACCTACTTTAAATTTGTATACCATTCGCATGGTTCAATATTACTTAAAGTGGAATAGGTAATATAAATAAAAAAATAACAAAAGGAAAAAAAGAAAAAAAAGAGAAAAGAAAATGAAAAAGTAAAAAGAACGGATCGCTCATAAGATAATCATTTAAAAATTAAGTTTTCTGATTAACGAGAATTAAAATACAATCATTTCAATATCTAATGATCGGATTTTCTATCGTCAATGGATATGAATAATGCCGTCTATTAAAGTCGTCAGGAAGTTCTTTCATGCAACACGATTCGAGGACAGTTTAGAGACTGACTGTTAGTTGTTATACGGCGCGTATTGTTACATTATAAGTGGTATAATTAAGAAAAGAAAAAGCAGGAAATCGCTATTAATTATCTGCTCGACTTTCGATCTTAGAAATGTATATGTATTTACGTGGTAAAGACTCGTTAAAGTTAAAGGAATAAGAAGAAGAGAAAGAGAGAGAGAGAGAGAGAGAGAGAGAGAGAGAGAGAGAGAGAGAGGGAGAGAGTTAATCGTAGAGCCATTATTAGCACGCCTCTTGACGTTTAATGTCTTCGGCATGGAACAGGGTTCAAAGTAACAACAAGGATTTAAAGTTCGATATTATCGAGACAATGACTCGACGATAAATTTATGTACTAAAATTACTACCTTTTGGGTTCTTGACTTTCAGTTTTTACCTAGTCATACACATAGAAGACTTTGCGCTACTGGTAAGATCGATAAGACGGATATTATTATGAGTTATGGTCTCTAAAGGCTTTACGAAGAAGTAAAGGTTCAACGCTTCTACGCTAAGATTAGATATACAACGTGCATACGTTCTAACATACTTACAATACATATATACGTGTCACCTCATTTGATATCAAATGATATTATTTGTAATTTTTTACAACATCTCGTTGATATGTCACCTTTATTGATTTATGTATTATGCATAATTTATTATTATTTTTATTATTATTATTATTATTATTATTATTATTATTATTGTTAAAGGAAAATAAACACGTTTCGAATAAACACAAATTGTGTCTTTTCAGAGTCGCATCTATTTAAAATCTTTTAAGATATTTATGCCACGTCTTTTTATAACGTCCGCTAAAAACTGAGTTCTTCTTATAATTCTTCTTTTTCTTTTTTCTTTTTTTTCTCTTTTAGAAAGATCTTAGAATTATGCAAGAAATCGTAACTCTAAATATAATATAATCAAATTCGTTCGCGAAGAATATATAAGCATATGCCAATGGATAGCATTATTCATTTTTTTACGACATACGTGTCGTTACGTTGTTGATTCCTTAAAAAAAAAAAAAAAAAAAAAAAAAAAAAAAATAAGATAATGAATTTTTACATAAGTAAAAAATAATAAAAAATATATTTCAGCATTCAGATTAATTTTATTTAAATGATCATTTCTCTTTTTACCGTTTATTGATAGTAAGTGACTCGTTAATAAAGATAGGGCAACCTGTTGAATGAGGAAGCCATCTACTCTGTATAACGAATAACCTTCGAATATTCAATATTTGAGTAATTACAAATGACAGTCATTATGCAGGAGAATATTATTTAAGAGATAGAAGAAGAATGAAACATTAAAGACAGATAATAAATAAAACGTGTCAAATTGTTCAATGGCATATAATTAATATAAATGTCACCGAAAAATATTTATATAAAGAAATATTCAAATTTCGTTAACTCTTCGTAGATATCCAAGGTTACATATTCGTTTTGATTAACGTTCATCTTTTCTCTCTCTCTCTCTCTCTCTCTCTCTCTCTCTTTCTTTTTTATTTCTTGCTTCTTTTTTAAACTTTCTTTTCTTTTTCTTCTTTTTTTTTTTTTTTTTTCTTTTTGCATTACCAAAACTCGTTTGAATTGTTGGAGGGGGTTATTCGCGCGCGGTGGAATTTGACGCGCATGCGCCAAAAACGACGTATTTTAATTGGCTCGGAGCTGTGAATGCGCGCGCAGTTCGAGTCACGTTTCGATGGAGCACCCGCGAGTTCAGTAGCCGCCGTGCGGCCGCGTGCATTCGTCGAGATTTTCGGTTAGTTCGTATCTTCTCTTAGTAAACGCATATTTTGACAGAATAGTTTCCTATACATATATACACAGCACACATCTATATATATATATATATGTATATATTTCTTTTCTACATCTCTATTATACATTTATCACTATTCATTTATTTTCTTATATCCACGACATATTTTCTCATCTCCATTTTTATTTTTCTTCCATATTATTTTTGTAATATATATATATATATATATATGTGCGTAGTATAAAGTTACGTGAAATATATTCGTAGTGTCATAGACACAAAGAGACCGTGAAAACAAGTGACAATCGCCTTATATTACTTTTATTCAAAGAGAGCTAAGAATGTGTTGTCCGTGGCTTTGTTAAAACTTTTCAAAAGTCGACCGTAAGTTTTCCTTTTATTTTCTTTACTTTTCTTTTCTTTTTTTTTTTCTTTTTTTCTTTTTTCTTTTTCCCTTTTTCCGTCGTGCGCGTTGCAGTGTTAAACAGAAAAAGAATAAGAAAAAGGAGGGAAGAGGAAGAAGAGGAAGATTGAAAAGAAAAGGGACAAAGAATGGTGCATGAGAAAAGTTAAGAAACATATAGCCGATTCTTGGCGTAGTTACAACGACGGAAGTCGTCATATCGAACGTGTTCGTACGTGTCTTCTTTCACGAAGAAGAATTTTCAACGAGATCTTCAACGTCTTCATAAACATCGTCAGCATCAGAGTGATGAGTAAGTTTTCAATAATATTTTTTTCTTACAATACGTCGTTTTCTCCATTTGTTAATATTCCAAAGCAACGTACATTATTTATTTATAGGTTATACGTATCGGATTATAAGGATCGGTTTATATTTTTTTCTTTTCTTGTTCCTTTTTTCTCCCCCTTTTTTCTTTTTTTTTTCTTTTTCCTCTTTTTTTTTCGGCATTTCGAAGAAACAATAATTTCGTCGCGTAGATGAATTTCTACGAATTTCGAAGGTCGTCGAAAGAACGAGGATTTTTTTTTTTTTGTTCGATTGAAAATATATTTTCCCGTATATACATATACATATGTATTTATATATATAGATTCGTACAAACGTACTGCGTTTAATCCTTAAATACGCATGAACGGATGGGATAAGATTTATTTTTTTGAAAAGTCATATGGAACTATTCGATCATTTTGAAATAACGTTGTGGGTATAATCGAAGTATTCTCGTTTGAAAATATTAATTTTATTCAATTTACGATGTATTGCGTATAAAGTTTTAAGTGTCCGTGGAGAGTGAGGTTAAGTATCATAATAATTTAACGTTGTTACATCGTCTCTCTCTCTCTCTCTCTCTCTCTCTCTCTCTCTCTCTCTCTCTCTCTCTCTCTCTCTCTTTATAAACGAATTCATTTCGAACGAGCATCAAACTCGTTGTTAGATTATTTATCAATTATATGAAAATATTAAATGTTATACATGATACATATACGATAGAAATAATTATTTCATGTAAGAACTCGTGTTTCCAATATGACATATTAAACGAAACGAGATATTCCCTTATCATTAGTTTCTCTCTATTAGTCGTAGAGACTTTGAAATGTGACACATTTAAATAATAATAATTACGAGGCTAATCGTGAAACGAATCGTAAACATCGTATTGACATACATAAATGCTAATTCTTAATAGAGAATATTTTTCAATAATGCGTTAAACTTCGTGACTTCGTAATTCCATTGTTTCCATTGTTTTATTTATTTATTTATTTTTCTCATTTATTATTCAGTAAACGTTATTTTAATTAAATTGTATGTTCAATCGCATTTCTATTAAATATATTTTTACTTTGTTCTTTTTTCTTTTCTTTCTTTCTTTCTTTCTTTGTTTTTTTCTCCTTCTTTTTTTTATTCCCCCCCGCCATAATAAAATCTGTACGAAAGCGGGAAATATGAAATACTCCATTAGATTTGATCGAATTAATACGATAATGTTCTCCATGGACGATATTCTAATGGACGTTTGAACGAGTACAAATGCAAAATTTAAATATAAATATTTATAGTCTTTAATCAACGTTAAATATTATTCGTTTGCAATTTTTCAATTGACATATTCCATTCGGAAGACCGATAATTTTGTTTTTTCCTTTTCTTCTTCTTTTTTTTTTTTCTTTTTTTCTTCTTCTTCTTCTTCTTCTCATTCTACGTATCATTCAATTATATTGGATCGTCTAAAAGCATCGATAGTTTTGTTCAAAAATTCAATACATAATTCAGTTCTTGTCCACCATTATCTTTTCTATCGTTTATGAGATTAAGTAATGCCATAGGGACGTTTTTACGATAACGATATTGAGTGCTTTTTAAATTTCACTTCGCGGATCATAGGTATTCTACGTACTACATATATCAATAAAGCTTTTGTCGTTTTAAACGATCGTTTTCTTTCTTTCTTTTTTTTTTTTTTTTTTTTTTTTTTTTTATACATATGAAATTATAGAGATATTTCGATATGTATTTTTTTCTTTTTTTCTTTCCGTTTTTTTCGAGACAGACAAAGAGAGAGAAAGAAAGAGCGACAGGATTTTTTATATTTAACATATGCAGATATATAAAAACTGGTTGAGTTTAAATTAAATTGAAAGTCAATCGTAAATGTTTACGGGTTTTTATCGTTGAACAGAGAAAAACAGAATAGACTTTATTTATTATACAAATAGAATGTAGAACTCGGAATTATTAAAAGGCCGATATGAATATTTTACCGTAACGAATTGTATTTCGTTTGGATCGATAATTATTAATGTTGGAATTTTTTTCAAATAAATGGGATGAGCCACAATTTTTCAAGATTAAATTTTAAAAATCAATTATTACTTATTCTCTTTTTCTTCTTTGTCGAATATTTTAGATCTTAAATTTTTGTTTTTAGAATGCGAAATCCACGAGCTTAGGAATTTTATTTTGACAATGTGAAAAAAGGATGAAGGAACAAACAAAATGTAATCTTTGAAAAGTCTTATAAAAAAAAAAAAAAAAAAAAAAAAAAAAAAAAAAAAAAAAAAAAAAAAAAAAAAAAAAAAAGGAAATTATACGATTTAAGAGTACACGGTTTGTTTGTTTCTTTGATTCTTTCTTCTGTTTTTTGTTTTTTTTTCTTTTTCTTTTCTGGAAGATCAATTTACCGTTCGTTAATGGAGTGGTGAAAGAGGGAGGAGGGGCTGAGGGAATTAAACGCAATTAATTTTATTAAAGCCTTCATTAAAAAGTTCTAATTTAGATAGATCCAATAAAAGTTCAATTGTACGATATCTAATATTATTCGAAAGTCATTTAATATAATTAACGATAAACAATCTATTTTAATTTTCTTTAATCCTTTATTTAAGGAGAATAAATTTAAAGTCGTGAAAATTGTATTCCGATTGGCGCTAGTAAATTTCGTCGATCGCGTTATTTTCGCTTTTATGTAATCGATGATATTTTTGATGATACATAGTGATCGAATTGTTCTCTTATAGCTAATAATAGTTTTGCTGTTCATCGAGGAAAATACGTACAGTTACGTTCCTTTTTAACAAGAGCATAGAGAAGTAGCTATCGTGTTTTTCATTAAAAAAGAAAAAAGAAGAAAAAAAAAAAAGCAGAGAAAA
>NC_062205.1:2716098-2723598 GCF_912470025.1 Vespa velutina
ATAGTAGTATCATTAAGTCTCTTAAATACACTGAACTTATCAAGAATTCGAAATCAAACGTTACACTTAAATACTCTTCCGTAGGTTTTTACCAATTTTTCGAAACTTTATCGAAATCTTATTGGAAAGTTTTCGTCCTTAACTTTCTACTTACTTTCTGCGGAAAATTCGCACCGCATCGTGTCCTATACACCTACTCCATCCCCTCTTTCCTTCCTTCCTTCCTTCCTTCCTGCGTCTTTCGATCGCTTAGAAACTTTGATATACTCCTCTAGATATCCTTAAGGAGGAGAAAAAAGGAAGAAGGAGGAGGAAGAAAGAAAAAAAAAAAAAAATTAAGAAGAAAAAGAAAAAGATGATAAAGTTTCCAACTCGTCGATTAATGTTAATACCCTTTTACCTTATGCTACCATGATAAGTCACCATCGATTGTTAAATTATTCAACTAAATTTTATTATTCTTCTCTCTTCTCTCTCTCTCTCTCTCTCTCTCTCTCTCTCTTTTTTTTTTCTTTAACCTTGTGCATTTTTCGTTCATATTTTTCGACTTTTTCTTTCTTTCTTCTTTTTTGCTTTGCTCAAAATTCTTTCATTCGTACATTAATCTTTTTTTTTTTTTTTTTTTTTTTTTTGTTTATCATTCAAGCTTATATTTGTTAATACATTTTTGTTCTCGCATAAATCCTGAAGAGATAATGAGATTCATTTTTTTTTTTTTTTTTTTTTTTTTTTTTAAGATATGCATTGATACAGGATGCATATCTTAACTCTCGAATTAAAATGCGATATTAATTCATCTATAGGAAGAGATTAGTTTACCTTTCTCTTTTCTTTTCTTTTTTTTTTTTTCGGTTTTCTTTCTCTCTTTTATTATTATTATTATTATTATTATTATTATTATTATTATTATTATTATTATTATTATTATTATTATTATTATTATTATTTTTTTTTTGTTTTCAACTTGTCAATTCGATCGAAGAAACGTTTCTATAGAATGTCATAAGTTTTTTATTGGAAAAATACAAAGGTGGAATTAAAACATTTCTCTCGTATAAAAAGTATGAGAACTTCTTCCTTTTTTTCTTTTTCTCTTTCTTTTACTCCCTATAGAAAAGAAAAAACGAATCATGATTTATGATTTCTCTTCGTATTATAAATTTCCTTTCGGTTCAGATTTCTATCGGGGTTCACTATCGCTTTTTCTTTTTTACTTGTTGACTAATAAATAGTTATCGACGATATTTCATGTATATATATATATATATATATATATATATATATATATATACACATGAAGAATTAAATAAATGTTTGATTTAGTTATACGCAAAATTAAATCATCGTTTAACATTTATCTTCAATTTGTATAGAAATCGTATATTTAAATTTTATAAATAAATTCATTTTATAAATTTAACATTTGCAAAATGATATTTTTAATTAATTAATCGAATCGTTAATTGAACCATCGAAAAAGTAATATTACAAAATATGCCAGTATCGATTATAATAAATATTTCCAATTTATTTACGTAGAAAACGTATGGTATCTCTTTATTTTTTTACTTTCTTTTTTTCTGTCTCTTTCTTTCTTTCTTTCTTTTTCTCCTTCTTCTTTCTTCTCATTCTTAGAACGTTTAGAATTTTATGAAAGAGAATGATATTGTGTCGCGTGCCGGCGGCTTTAAAAATAATAAATAAATGGATAATTGAGTATCTACGCTTACTTGTTGTGTTAGCTTTCATTGGCTCAAAGTTTAACACGATCCTAACGAGGAAACTCATGAAAATGACTTTAATAAACTTTCTCTCCGTTTTCTCTTTCCATCCTTGGATCTTGAAAATACAAAATGTGATACCTTCCGCAACGTTTGTAAGATGGAAAAATACGATATATACCGAGTATTCGAGATATATTTATTTCTCAACGAGTCTTCTCTTTGGTGTCGTCATCATCCTCGTCGTTGTCGTTGTCGTTGTCGTTGTCGTTGTCGTTGTCGTTGTCGTTGCCGTTGTCGTTGGGAAAGGCTTTTCTTACTTGAAAAACTGTACCGAACGTAACGTTGTTGGTTACTACCTTATTTGTTCTATATTTTTATTTCTTTTATATACGTAGTACGAGGGTTTTATTTTTCAACCTCGCACTTATCGTCTCTTTATCTCTTTTTCTCTTTTTCTTTCTCTTTAGGGACAAAAGCTTTCTCAAAAGGGATTTTCTTTAACGCCCGACAATAGCATTGATTATTACATTTTTATCCTAAAAAATAATAACAATAATACAACAAATTTTATTTTTATTACTTCGTTAAATAATAAAATAATTTTTATTATTAATCATCGATGTTATCTTATACGATATAAATCTCGATCTTTTTTTTTTTTTTTTTTTTTTTTATATATATATATATATCTCGACAATTATTTTATTTTAATTATAACAATTGATTTTCATTTATTATTAGTACGAATCTATTGTTTTCCTTTTAAGTATGAATATTTTTTATCATTTTACGTATGATCATTCTTATTCGCCGTTAGTTCAAAACGAAAAAGAATACGAGCTGGGTGATATCTATGGGTTTTGACACCTGTTGCTCGGTAAAGTAAATTATACATACATATACACATTCACACACTTACATACACACACATACACACACACACATACACATATATTGAAATGTATCGGTTTGAATGATAACAGAATATATGTAAATGTTACAACTATCATTACATGATTAATGGTTTTCCACAAAATTACTATTTCCGAAAGTACAAAATTTATGTGTTAGTAAACGTAAGTACAATTGTTAAGTAAATGAAGGTATTCGTAGAGTTTAATCTTCAAGGGTCATTCAATTTTATTTATTGAAGAAATAACATTCGCAAGCTAATGAAAGAGTTAGATATAATATTAGAGTGTAGAATAAATGTAGGATTAAATTGATAAAAGTAAAAAAATGTTTATGAAATAATAACGAATGTAGTAGAACGAATAACCGAGGTTCATTAAATTATCAATGTAATCTTCTTTTTTACGTTTACAGATATTCACAGATATAATATTATAAAATGTAACTATATCATATACATATATTCGTATAAAAAAAAAAAATATATATATATATATATATAAATAATGTAAACGTACGTACTCTTTTTCCTACATTTTTTTTCTTATTCTTTTTTGTTTTTATTTATTTATTTATTTATTTTTTTTTTCAACTGGTATAATATCACTTTTATTTTATTTCGATATTTTTTATTACATAATTTTTATAAAAATAATCTTTAAATATATCGTAGAACGTTAAAGGGCTCGTTCGACGCATTTAAAGCGCCATAATGTTTTTGAATTTTATTATGTGATACCATTTTAATGAATATTCTGCGAAGGAAAATATACTTTCGTTTTCTTTTCTTTTCTTTTCTTTTCTTTTCTTTCTTTCTTTCTTTCTTCTTTTTCTTTTTTTTTTTTGTCTTTCTTTATTTCCTTTTTAAATTAATCGCGAATAGATCACTTGGAGGAATATTGAATTGTAAAAATTATTGAATAAGATGTCAAATTTAAATTTATATTTTATATTTGAAATTTTAATCGAGGTAGGCATTTTTTTTTCCTCTTTTTTTTTTTTTTTCTTGTTTCTGTTTTAAATTCATAATAAAAAAGATAGAAGATATATTATCGAATGTAAAAATATGTTTGTTAAATAAAATGTATGATAAACCGAAGCTGAGAATATTAGTTACTGTCATGTATTTAAAAAATAAAAAAAAAAAAAAAAAGAAAGAAAAAAAGAAGAGGAGAAAAATTATAGTCCTTGTGTACATATATATGAATATATAATGAAGAGTTTTTATAACGAAACTAATAAGTTCATTCATCCATACAAATGGGGTTTTACTAGTCTAATAAAAAAAAAAGAAATATTAAAGAGAAAGAGAAAGAGAAAGAAAGAGAGAGAGAGAGAGAGAGAGAGACAGAGAGAGAGAGGGAGAGAGAGAGAGAGAGAGAGAGAGGGAAAGATAAAAAGAAAGGGAGAAACATTTATGCAATCTCATTTAACAGCCAAACTTCTTTTGATTAATTCATAAGGATATTATACTGCGTTTATTTTGCTATTATAAATATAAACAGTATGTATCTCTCTCTCTCTCTTTCTTTCCCCCTCTCTCACTCCCTCTCCTCATCAGTGGCTGAATATTAAATAATTACATAACTTTAATTCATTGCGGAGTTACATCGTTTCAAAAGAAAGAAAGAAAGAAAAAAAAAATGGGTAAGAAAACGAAGAAAAAAAATAAAGAAAAAGAAAAAAAAAAGAAAGAAGAAAAGAGAACGAGTCATACGGTAAAGAAATAAGAATCGATGATTAAGCAGTAATTATAGGATACGATAAAAAAAAAAAAAAAAAAAAAAAAAATACAAAAAGAAAAAAGGGAGAGAGAGAGAGAGAAAAAAAAAAGAAAGAAATAACTGCTTTTCGTTTTGTTTGAAATAGAAATAATATTTGGAATATTGGCATACACATTCAACATTTTACATTAGTTTACACAAGTTTAAAGCTTATTTTCTTATGAGGCAAACTCTCATCCGTATATACTTATGGTATTTCTTTCGCACATTCAAATTTAACTAATCCGAGAAAGTATTTATCACGGATAGAGTTATTTCTCGGAGTATGGATACGATTATGCATACAACGTTATATGCATCTCTGCATGGATGCACTTTGAATCGTATAGAAAGTGGCCCACCCACCGGTGGACAAATAATAATTCGACGTCGATGATTAAACGATTGTTTCTTTATCACTTTTTATAAATGATTCGATCGAACGTATCAACGAAAATAAAATGAATTATTCATTACGTTCGAAATAAATCGTACCGTTTGTGTTATTAAATTACTATAACATCTTCTTTTTTTTCTTTTTCTTTTCTTTTCTTTTTTGCCCGTTTATTTTCATTTTATCCTCATTAATCTTACGTACAATGTTGTAAATTACAAAAAAAAAAAAAAAAAAGAAAAGAAAAGGAGATCGACTTTATGAGATTATCTCATAGATTGAACGATTTAACGATGAATGAAATTTTCAATCGAACAAAATACTAGTATTACTGTTTATTTAGATAAAAAAGAAATAATAATAATTAAAAAAAAAATATTACGTGTAAGTACTTAATATAAATGTTATTAGTGTTATGATATGAAAAAGAGAAATAGGAAAAGGATTGGTACTATATAATATTGCCACGTAATGTTTATTTATTTGATTTATAAACAAATATTAAACAAGATTATCGTTCGATATACTGATATTATTCATTAACATATAAACTATTAGATACGTCGACATTTATTTATTTATTTATTTATTTATCGAATCAATATTTATAAATATATATATATATATATATATATATATATATAAAAGAAGAAAATATATATTTTTAATAAATAAACACGATATTTTCGCAATCGAATATACTTATTATACGTATACACGATACATATGTGTATGTAATGTATACGATACGTCAGGATATTATATGTAAGCGTAATTTACATACATAGATAGAGGTGTCCGAGAAGGTTTCGTATTCAGAGCGCGTATTCAACGTTGTAAACTGAAATTTATACTTGACAGTTCCTGTCGAGTATTATTCCCATCTAATAGGATGAAAACTGTTTGAATAATTTAAACAGATACATGACGTGTATTTATTTGTAATAACATCAAAAATGAATGAATATATGTCTTGTAGAAAACCTTTCCCGTCGCTTTACATATATATATATATATATTTATATATATATATATATATATATATACACACATACACATATATAACATTTTATCGTAGATTCGATATAAGATTATTATTTACAATTAATATATATATATATATATATATATATATATATATATAATTTTTTTTTCTTTTTAATGATTAGATTAGAACAAGAGAATATTAATAAAAAATTTAATAAAAAATTACGTATGTATATGCGTTTTTATAACTCTTGTGCATATTTTTACAAAATATATATATATACGTATCCACATATATGTATAGCATCATTTATCGTTCTATTTAAATCCAAGATCAAGGTATGAAAGGGCAGTATTAACTCGGTTGACGTGTTTCGCATAAAAGTCATTGCTAGACACTCGAATAGAAAATTGAAGGAAAAGAAGAAATGTACCTCGTTAAATCTTCTTTACTACTATGAAAGAAAAATCGAGACAGACAGATAGACAGACAGAGAGACAGAGAGAGAAAGAGAGAGAGGGTGATAGAATGATATGATGTCAAGATTAATTGATTTCTGTTTTACGAAGATAACATTTATCTTTATTTTTCTCTCTTACGGGAAACTCTGGTCAAATCCATTTATACATACATAGATACATAGACATGTATATATATATATATATATATATGTATGTAATCTTAGTCGGTTTGCTTTTCTGATTTCTTCGTTGACCTATACCACTGACGAAAGGTTTTCTTCTTTCTTTCTTTCGTTCTTTTTTGTTCCTTCTTCCACCTTTTTCTTTTTTCTCGTATCACAGTTCCGTCATTATTTATTTCTTTCTCGTTCGTGCACGTAAATAAGTAAAAAAAAAAAAAAAAAAAAAAAAAAAAAAAAAAAAAAAAAAAAAAGGTAGAAGAAAAAGAAGAAGAATCTTCCCGTCGAATTAATCTTAAGATTACTCAACCCATCGTTATATATCTTCCAACGCGTGATCACTTCCTTACCATTATAATCAATAATCAAACACACAGTTGAAACTAAAATATTCGTTTGACTTAGAATCGGATAAATATTTAATGTCTGCGGGTAACATTAGCGCGTTCGTTTGCATTGTGATTTACGAGAAACGAAAGAGAACGAAATGGAGAGGAAGAAGTAGACGCGATTGGAAAAAAGAGGAAAAAAGAAAAAAAAAAAAAAAGGAAAACAATATGAAATCATTTCAAAATGAATTCGAATTGTACTTCGATCGACTTTTTCATTGTTTGTTTGTTCGTTTTTTTTTCTTTCTTTTTTTTTTTTTTTTATATTTCATACTTTCTCTTTTTATATCTTTTTTTGTCCTCTCCCACATTGCCCCTCTCTTCTTCATTTTTTTTTCTTCCTTTTTTTTTTTTTTTCTTATACGCGTAAAAAAAGCACGACGATAATCGAATATCTACAATATACGTATATATCTGACGGCAGACGGTCAAGGCCAATTCAATAGTAATACACGAGGTAATCGTTACATCGCGACGTTTCATCTTGCGATTATCCTACACTGTATTATCAATTGTTCGAACGATTACGATTATGATTACGAACACACGAGGGACCCATTGTAACACGCCAGTTTCGTATTCGACTAATATATACATATATATATATATATATATATATATATATATATATATATTCATTTGACACACATATATATATATATATACATATGTATATATATATATGTAATG
>NC_062205.1:2726098-2742756 GCF_912470025.1 Vespa velutina
ATTTCCTCCTATGATATATTTCCTATTCGCAAAAGCTTCCGGTGACAAATCTGAAAGATGACAATTTCAACCTGACATTATCTAACATAGTGTTATTCAATCATTTTTTTTTTTTTTTTTTTTTTTTTTTTTTACATTTCTTATACATTATTTCTTTCTTTCTTTCTTCCTTCATACGTTTATACTCGTCGAAGTTATTCTCACTTTTTAATGTCCGTCAATAAGATATATATATATATATATATTTTATTTCGTGAAAGAATTATTTAAATAGACGAATAAGAATACTTTACGATGAATGATAAAAATTATAGATAATAATTAACAGGGTAAAATGTTTTTCCTTTTTTTTTTGTTTTTTTCTCTCTCTTTTTTCTTTCTTTCTTTCTTTCTTTCTTTCTTTTTTTTCTTCTCAGCACGATTGCAAAAGATAAATGAAAGTTGAAATTTTGCGTTCAGGAAGCTACGCAAGATAATATTTTTCATTATTAGGAAACGAGAACGACGGCACAAATCCTTTGAACCTATCTCTCTCTCTCTCTCTCTCTCTCTCTCTCTCTCTCTCTCTCTCTCTCTCTCTCTCTCTCTCTCTCTTTCGCTCTCTCACTCATTCTGATCTCAGGGGTTAACTTATTGTTTCACGGTAGACGTACGATTAGTTTTTCGAACGGAAGAACGACGTCATGGCGGGTCTCATTTTAACGGAATGAAAATTGAATCGATTTGTTTCTCGACGAGTAAGAGATAGATAGATAGATAGATAGAGAGAGAGAGAGAGAGAGGGGGGATGGATTTAAGCTAAATGGGATTCGTAAAGGGAGGATGGAAAAATTAGAACGAAACCAGCTCATCTTTCACTTTCACCTTCTTCCTCTCCCATTCTTTCTTCTTTCTTCCTCCAACGTCCTTTCTCCCGTTCTCACTATTATAAAAGTCAAAACACTAAGTCAAAAAGAGAATTATAGCCGATGAATGGTGTCGTTCGATTTTTAAAATGAAAATCTCGTCTTAAAAATAAAACGAATTTATTTATAATCGAAAACGAAAATTCTCCGAAAGATATAAACTCTTTCCACTTCCTCGCATCACCTCTTGCCTCTCTTCCCTACCTCCCTTCCTTCATCTGTCCCTCCATCCGTTCCTCCATCCGTCCCTCCATCCGTCGACTTTTTATTTCGCTATTCGTATCGATGAAATATGTCTTAAAAAAAAAAAAAAAAAAAAAAAAAAAAAAAAAAAAAAAAAAAAAAAAGAAAAACCCCAAAGAAAAATAAAAAGGATAAAAAATATATAAAAGAGAAGAAAAGAAGAAGAGGAGGAGAAAAAGAAATAGAAAAAAAAGGCAAATATATATATATATATATATATATATATATATTCTATCTAATATTCCATAGCAGAGGCTTTGTTGAACGAACGAACGTACGATATTTCAATAACTATCTCGATAGTAAAGTCGCATGCATTTCGATGAATCGATAAATTCTTCAATAACGATTTACGTTGCCCCCTTTTGTTTCAGGCTTCAAGAGACCCCGGAGGATATCGTCCTAGTCTGTTCTGTATTTAATTCCATCATCAATATGGATGCGCAAACTGAGGTACATTGTTTTTCAATCGATTTTATTAATTCCTAGATATGATGGTATATTGAATTGATTTTCATAGAGAAAAATACCTCTATGGTGTAATATGAACGATTTTTTTTTTTTTTTATTCTATTTTCTCGATATCATTATTATATCACAATATAATAACAAATTGGTTTTAATCGACGAATCTTAATATATATATATATACATTCACGGCGTCAGCGTCGGCGTCGGCGTCGGCGTCGGCGTCAGCGTCGGCGGAAGGCGGGGGCGGGTGGTTAAAGAGGTTGTAAAAAAAAGTGGATACGGATTAACAAGATTATTTTTCAAATGAAATATCATCGAAGACACATAAGTTTAATAGTTCACACGAGTTTGGAGGATATAAAGTTTATTTATATATTTTACATATATATATATATATTCGAATAGTTTGCGCGATCGCTCCCATTGGATTGGCTCAAGCGTTGCATTTATAACTCTCTTATGCTATAGCGTTAAAAGCCATTTTGAAATTATTGCATTTCATTCGATTAAATTTGGAATTTTCTTATTCTTTCGCGTGATAAATACTTTATTAACGTTCGATATTATTATATAACGCGCGTGTTTTGTCTTGTGCGATTCTTTGTATTGCATCAAAAGCTCGAAGAGTGAGAAAAAAAAAAAGAAAAAAAAAAAAAAGAAAAAAAAGAGAAAAGAAAAAAGAAAAGAAAGTCGAAAAATTGTTGTCGAGTCATCGTCAGTACAATTTTTGTGATAGCTCTTTCATCTGAAAGAAATTTTATCGGTAAATAGATCATTAGCTCGTGAATTTAAGGGGTAACCGACGTCGTGGTGAGACGAGTTAACCATTTGTTATTTCTGATGAAATTTTGATAAAAGTGAATAATAATCACGTAGGTAGTTAGGTAGGTAAGATAGATAGGGGATACATGTGCAATTTATAATTTATATTAATAATTTATTACTTTCCACTGAGATAGTTAAAGATAATATTAAAAAGAACCGTGACGTTTAAGTGTAAATTTGAAAATATATACGACGACGACGACGACAACGACGACGACAACGACGACGACGACGACGACGACGCCGACAATGATTACGACTACGTGACTATTTGTCTCGTTCAAAGTAATTTTTTCTTTCTTTATTTCTTTTTTTTTTTTCTTTTTTTTTTTTTTTTTCTCTAGCACTTCTAATCGCGATCCTTTGTATCCGTTAAGGTTGATCGACGAGCTTACTAGGATTTATTCATGCATAATAAGAACGTGGGTTTATATTAAACTCATGATTAACCGCTACAAAGAAAAAGGAGAAAGAGAGATAAAGAGCGAGAGAGAGAGAGAAAGAGAGAGAACGAAAGAAAGAAAGAGAGAGAGAGAGAGAGAGAGAGAGAGAGAGGAGCAAAGTCAATTTAGCAAGAGTTGACTTTAATTTTAATATTACATTGTACGATAAATACCTCCCCCTTTATCCGTACCACCCATTCATCCAACTTCTCTCTCTCTCTCTCTCTCTCTCTCTTTTCCTACATCCATCGTTTTGAATTTTCCATTTATTATATTTTATTTCCATTAATAAGTCCAATGCATTTATTAATCCGATTAGATTTATTAACCGATTGGAGTAACATAATGGCGTAGAACTAATCCTAACGCATCTGCTTTCGATCTATATCTACCATTAACTTGGAATGTAATAAATCTTCCGTTGTAGATCTTAAGCGATAACGATGTATGTATATATGGACAGTGAAAATATTCGTATTATAAATCATTTCGAATAGTTTCAACGGCTTGTTGTATTACCCATGTATGTATAATATATGTTGTATATATAATCTCGAGAGGTAAAGTGTTAGACTATTTTCATTATGAGATCGTAAGTGTTAAAGTTGAAATTTTCTTTTCTTCTTTTTCTTCTTCTTCTTCTTTTTCTTTCTCCTTTTTTCTGCTTACAAAGAACTCCCCAACCCCTCCCCTCCCCTACGAGCATTTTTCTTTATAATCGAGTTAGAATGCGTTTATTCGGCTAAAAAGGATAAACATACGATATATATATATATATATATATATATGTATATAAATAAAAGGAAAATACATAAATTAGGTTAATCGTAATAAACTAAGATAAAAAATATATGGAAAGAAGGAGGAAGTGATTAAAAAAAAAACAAACAAAAAAATGTATATTTATGTATGATAATATATAGGAATGATAATGATCTTAAACAACTATTAATCTAATCCCAAAACAAACAAACAAACAAACAAACAAACAAACAAACAAACAAACAAACGAACGAACGAACGAACGAACGGGCGGACGGACGGACGGAATCTATAATGAATTTTTAATTATTATGAAATAAAATTTATATCAATGAAAACAATTGAGAAAAAAATGTTTAATTGTTTAACAAAAATTTATTTCAGTGAGATAATTAAAAAAAAAAAAAAAAAAAAAAAAAGAACAATTTTCTCCTCTCTCAATGAAATAATTGAAAAAAATTCACAATTATTTTTTAATTATAAACCTTCAAATGTATTCTCGTGTTATCATCAATTAACATTGATAAATCGTAATGCGTATCGTTAGATAATATCGTGGTCTTTACGTTTAATGATTATATCGAGGTTGATACATGTTGTAAACACTTTAATGTAACACCGTTCGATGTTCGTTCGAGCACCGATAACGCCTCAAATTGTTGTAGACAATGAGTGTAACCGGTGATGATCGTAGTTGACGTCTAACGGGATTGACCGATCAGCCGTAGATAGGTGTACGTCTGCCCTTCATTAATAACATCCTTGTTCGAAGTAATCTTCCATAAGGTTAAAACCTTTAGAAGAAGATATTAGATTAGTTTATTACTTTATTTATTAGAAAATGATCTATGGATACGTTTAATCAACGATAATTGTTCCATTACAAATAGATCTATGAATTAATAAACGTCTTCTATTATACACACACACACACACACATATGTATATATATATATATATATATATATATATATATGTATATGTATATGTTTATACATTTTGCGTCAATTTAATCATGTTTGTTTGTTAATTAAATTAAAAAATAAAAACATACATTGTATATATATATATATACCACAATCGGCAAAGGTTCGACGTATATCATGCATAAATTATGTATATACATTATATCTAATTTCAACGTCAGTATTGTCGTTTATTATAAACGTCCCACATGTGATACAATTTAATTTATTCATGATTACTTTGATATTATTGACAAAGACCTCTTGGTTATTTCTACGATATTTGTATTAGTTTCTATTTACATATCTAAATACTATTAAGTTCCATGATATTAGGATACGCGTTTTAATTTTATAAAATTATTTATTATCGATTATTTTTTTTTTCTTTTTTTTTTTTTTTCGAATTATTTCATATTTCGCTTATAACTATTTACAGGAGAGAGAGAGAGAGAGAGAGAGAGAGAGAGAGAGAGAGAGAGAGAGAGAGAGAGAGAGAGAGAGAGAGAGAGAGAGAGAGATAGAGAGAGAAAGGCACGGGAGAGAGATTAGATTTTAGTTGCATTACATTAAAGTTGCAATTAATCATTTAATTAAATAAAATATATTGGTATTGGCAAAGATATTTATTTATTTATTTAATTTGGTTGGTTAGTTGTCGCGTACATTTGGTAGGAATCACCGATCCGATATTATCATTTTTACAACGGTTATCGGTTATTATTTTATAATTAATATAATTCCGAAGAATTCGAAAATTTTCCAAAAATTATATCGGTCAACGTTGATATTATTTTTAATTAAACGTGTTGTCTCGTACGCGTTACGCCTTATGCATTGTTTAATTAAATTAGCAAATTCTGTGTCTAATTATAACAGTGTTTTCGGTGGTAACGTCTAATTATAAAAGCTGCTGTTTCTGTTACGTTTATATTTTACGCTCGAAGAATGAAGAAATGTTGAGGTAGTATGATAACTGCAAGATTTTCAAATGTGTGTATATATATATATATATATATATATATATATATATATATATATGCACATATATGTATTATTTATTTCTCTTTATGATTCTATAAATAGTTTAACAACATATTTATAATTACATATTTATATATATATATATATATATATATATATATATATATAATTTAATTTTTTTTTCTGTTATGATTGTTAATATTATATAAATATATTAAAGATAATATTTATAAAATGTTATAAAATTTTATAAAGCGTTAACGGATATGAAGATGTAATATATTTTACGTTATCGATTTTTCTATCATACGGTATATCTATATACATATATACGTTCTATCATTTTCTTGACGTCTCTTTCTATTGTACAACGAAGTAAAAACCAAGAAGAGTCCTGGGGTTAACAAATGACTCTATAAATTATTCATCTCGTGGATTTGGAAGACTCGATGTTGTCCCAAAAAAAAAAAAAAAAAAAAAAAAAGGAGAGAAAAAAATTGCTCGAACACTTTAAAACGCTAAAATCACAATCGTTTTCTGGTAGAGATGCGTGCATTCATAAATACGTCTTTCAGATATCTTTTTCTTTTTTATTTTATTTCCTTTTTTTTTTTTTTCTCTTTTTTTTTTTTTTTTTTTTTTTTTTATCGAACATCCATCTGTCTCTAATCCGGAGATTATTATTCTCCTTAAAACGTCTCTTCCGATGGATGGATTTGAAATATTAATAATAGAGAAATTTTTTCATATATGAGAAGTGAATTTTAAAAGAAATTTTCAAAATCATAAGGTAAAATAATTTTACATTTGAAAGAAAAAGGGATCGATCGATCATCATGAAGAGATATTTATTAGAGAACGAACGAGAGAGAGAGAGAGAGAGAGATCGTTAAAAAAAAAAAAAAAAAAAAAAAAAAAAAAATAGAAGAAATAAATAAGTAAATGATTAAAATAAAAAGAATCAAAATAAAATAATAATAATAATAATATTAAGAAGAAGAAAAAAAAATAAAAGAATTTAGTTACATAATAAATTATATCTACGGGATATAATCTGACGTCAATACGTTCGTACATAGTTCAAAGCAGTTCGTTGATCTATTAATAACGTAGATACATCGATGCACGCAATATGCCCAATAGACACGGTATATAACATGTTCGTATGTATTTAACTTTGCACATATATATATATATATATATATATATATATATATATATATATATATATATGTAGAGATAGGTATTTACATAATATAAGTTTACTCATGCTCATGGATGGTATGTGCATACGAATATCCAACAGTAATTTTATTACCAAAGTCAGGAAGGAAATGTTCTAGGAAGAACATTTAGTCATAAGCAATGATTAAGATAAATAAATATTTAATTCGTTCACGTTATATAATAACTCATAGCGTATCTTCTAATGACAAAAAGAAATTTTAATTTAAGAAATTTTAAACGTCGATAAGATAATTTTAATATTTTCTTTTTTTTTTCTTTCTTTTTTTTTTTTTTTTTTTTTTTTTTTTTCTCGTTCGACAGGATAATGTACATTTTCTTACGTAAGATTTCTTTTTTACGACGGCGATTGGTTATGCAATGAACAACAACAACAACGTTGCTGCTCTTTCATACCTTTCATTATTTTCCGCAAATGAACGAAAAAGAAAAGAATGAAAACGAATATAAATAAGTAAATAAATAAATAAAAATAAATAGGTACGATGAAAAGAAATATTAGAATATTTTTTTTTTTTTTGCGCGAACGACAGTCGTAATTTACGACTTATCGAAGTCACATTTCTTGTTTTTCCTTTTTTTTGTTTCGTTTTTTTTTTTTTTTTTTAAATTGTAAAGACATCGAAAAGTGATTTATTATATGCGCATCGTATACGAACTAAACGATTAATATTAGACGTTTATGAATAATGATGAATAAAATAGAACATTGTAATAAATTTCAATATATTAAGAGTTGCGCCTCTTTTTTTTTTTCTTTTTTCTATTTCCTTTTTTCCTTTTTCTGTTTCTTTCTTAAATAATTTAATTACGATCAGTTCGATTACAACGTTCGATTTTATTTCTCATTAATATTATAATAATTAATAACGTTACATTAATAAAATATATTAACGCATTAATATTTAACATTGGCGAAAAGAAAAAGTGATATTTCAATTATCGAAATAATTTTGTCGAAATAAATTTTCGAAATATCATATGAACGTTTTGGCGATGTAATAATGATGCCGCCTGCTATTTTATCGATCCGTGAGAAGATGAGAGTTGGGATGGGGGTTGGATAGGGAGGGTGGGTTGGGTTTTGTGGATGGAGAGGCTAGGGAAAAAAGAAAGGAAAGAAAGAAAAAAAAAAAAAAAAAAAGAAAAGAAAAGAAAAAGAAAAAAAAAGAAAAGAAATTGAGAGTGCAAGAAGACAAGCACTATCGACTGAATAGCGGAGGATGATATGGCAGAAAAATGATAGAGAAAATTTTAGAATCATCCCTCTTGGGAACCCCTTGATTCTCCTTTCCTTTCGTCGAGTTTATATTACCACGAAAAAATAACGAGACACCATCGTTCACCTTTTTTCATGGTTTTCTATAATAATGTTAATAAATGTAAATTGACATCGTTTAAGGATAAGGATCATCCAACGTTATTGCAAGGGGTATATTCCTTTATTTCTCTCTCTCTCTCTCTCTCTTTCTCCCTCCCTTTTTTCCTTCTTCCTTCTTTCTCTCTTACATACACAATTTGTAATCAGAGATTTCTCCCCCGAACGAATTCCCAACTTAATTCTTCAAGGCCAATTTCAAACGTATCCATAGGAATTCTGACGCATTTTGAATTTTGCGATTTGAAGAATAGCTTTGTTCATTTATTTATTTTTTATTTTCTCTCTCCCCCCCCTTCTCTCCCTCTCTCTTTATTCGCAAGATAAATAGTGTTCTTTTTTCCTTTTTCTACTTTTCTTTTTTGTTATTTTTTTTCTTTTTTTTTTTTTTTTTTATTGTTATATTTATCTTTAAAGCTTTAGAAATATATGAATTTATTCGGTTAGAACGTAATAATAGTATGCGAATACAAAAAGGAAGCACATCCCCCATTTTAAATTGGATTTAATTTACAATTGGTATCAGGGCTTATCCAAAATTTATATTTTGACTGTTCTAATCATAATGAAATAATGCCGGGGCACGTTATACCGATTATAGTTATCCGATTATATTGAAGAAGGATTTAAAATAAGCGCTTCGTTTGATGCCACCTAGTTCAACCCTCGTAACGTCATCGTTATACTAAATATATATTCCGAATCGTTTATTAAATTTTAATTATATCAATTATATTAGAAAGTATAAGAATTCTTTTTTTTTTTTTTTTCGTTTTTTATATTACATTATTCTAACATATATTTGTATTCGAATTTAAATATTATCGAATTGTTTGATAATTTTTATTAAATATTTAATAATAATTCCGATCGTGATTTAGATGAATGAAGATTATATCATTGAAAATAAATCTTTGTCGATCGATCAAATATATCTCTCTCTCTCTCTATGTATATATGTTGGAAATATTCGAAACGGAAAGTAAAAGAAAAATGATGGAAAGAAAAGGGGTATCTTTTCTTCTTCTTAGTAAAAAAGGGGTAGTTTAAGTACGTCGATAGATCGATTAATAACGGAAACCGATAGTCGAGCCAATTTGGTCGAAGGCTCTCTTTGTCATTGACTTTGACAATTGAGGGTGTGAGAATGAACGAACAATCATTCGCGCTGCTTTGCTCATGGCATGAAACTGTTATCGATCGTCTCTTAAAAGACTATACGTTTCGCGATAATAAACCTTTTCCTCCCTCTCTTCTTTCCTCCTTCTTTCTTTTTTCCCTCCCCTCACCCTTCCTTCGCCAGCTATTAAATTCTTTTCTATCAAGATTTTCTAGATTTTCACGAAGTTGAGATGCGTTTAATCGTATGTTTTTTTTTTCCCCCTCTTTTTTATTTTTTTCCGCCTTTTCATAAAAATCATTTAACAAATAATAATAGAACTTTTAAGTTTTGTATTCGTTCATTGGATTCGATCACTTTAGAAAGATTGAATGTCTCGTGAAAAAAATTTTCTATACCCAATAACGAATCGTCATCGGTCATTCTTATGATCAAATTTTTACGTGATTAATTTAAAGACAAAGATAGACAAAGAATATAGAGGTGTCTTTGCATTTAATCAGTATATCGATTCGTAGATACGTACTTATGTATGTGTGTGTCTATGTGTGCATGTGTGTATTAGAGTTAAGAAAGAAAGATCTCTCACAGATAAGATTATATATATCGTAGAAAGTTCTTTAGATCAATCTGTTTAAATTCAGGCCAATCAATGTATCTATTTATATAATCTATATATCATATTATTTTCATAATTTCAAGTTCAATTTCATCTAAATTAAACAGAATAATTCTCGCGAATTAATCATTGTCTCGTCATTTTATACGGTTAATATGATAATAATCTGTGTATGTGTATGTGTGTATATATATGTGTGTGAGAGAGAGAGAGAGAGAGAGAGAGAAAGAGAGAGGGAAAATGAGTTCAATTCAACGTGAGTTTTCTTCCTCAATTTCGAGAATCTAATACCGTTTAATTAC
This sequence comes from Vespa velutina, assembly GCF_912470025.1. NCBI lineage: Eukaryota > Metazoa > Arthropoda > Insecta > Hymenoptera > Vespidae > Vespa > Vespa velutina. The sequence continues at coordinate 2,736,361 of NC_062205.1, forward strand.
ATTTCCATTTAGATGAAAAGAATTTAATTATCAAAATATTGGATTTGGATTAGTCTGAGTTTGATAAGTGCTGAGACAAAATCGCGAGTAAGGTATGCAATATTAAATGATCATAAGGCAAATGATAATTGGACATAATTATAATATATATCTATGATATGTATGTATGTATGTATGTATGTACGTATGTATGTATTTCGTTCCTTGCACTCAATGACCTATTTATATTTTATAAAATTTTATTTTATTTTATTTTTCTTTCTTTTTTTTTTTTTTTTTTAACTTTTATGAACATAAATTATTACTCATAATTATATATATATATATAGTATGGAATAGAAAATTTATTGAAAAATATTATTTAAAAATATATAATAGTAGAGCGTAGAAAGTTTTCATTTCGAGAGATATAATTTCTTGTGAAATAATAAAAATGAAATAAAAAATTATATTCATGATGGAGATTGAAAAATCGAGAAGAGATTAATAATCGTAAGATGATATTTGAACGGAATAAAAAACAATTTCTTCGAGATTAAGGAATTTAATTTCGATAGTCATCTTTAGTAGTCATGGATAATAATATTTCATGTATCTCGATATCTTTGAGTATCTTGTTTCCTTGTTAATTTCATCGTTTCGTTGAAATTTTATTGGATTTGATACGGGCGCTCGATTGCGAAAGATTTTACGCGTAAAAGATCTCGCGAAATAATGTCAACATTTATTTTCTCTTAACCCGATGAAATCGTTATACGATCGTTTTCTTAACTATATTCTATCCTTATCTATCTATCTATCTATCTATCTATCTATCTAGTTTTTTTTTTTTTTCATTCTTATCCTATCTTGTTCGTCAATTTACTATTCCCCTTATTTTCGTAACCTTTTTCCATTTGGGAATTCTAGTTGGTGGGATGACCCTTCAAACGGCACTTCGAAATTTTCTAACAATTCAGAACGAAGTAAGTTTCAAGCGATGCTTGGATAACGTTGGGGAAAGAAGGGAAACTTGCATTTGCACTTGCACTTTTTCCCACGTTTATCAAATTGCTTAACTTTTAGGAACACCAGTTGTTGTTAACCGATTTTATCGAACATCTGGTGCATCGAACGACGTCAAATCGTCTTCTCTTTTTATTTCTTTTTCCTTCTCTATCTTTTCCTTGCGCTTTTTCTTTCTCTCTCTCTCTCTCTCTCTCTTTGTTTTATTTTTTTTTCTTTCTTTCTTTCTTTATCTCACTTGAGAAGATCATCACCAATCGAAAAAAGCAGCAAACACGAAATATCTTTTATTGCGAATTTCATATTATTTTCGTGGATAATTATTATTGAATAATCTTTTTCTTTCTTCTTTCTTTCCTTCTTTTTTTTTCTTTTAATTTTTTCTTTCTTTTCTCTATCTCTTTTTTTTTTTTTTTTTTTTTCTTTTTTTTTTTTTTTTCCCTTAGCCGAAGCTTTGTCTCTCAGTGACGTTATAATAAAGTACATAACCGGTAAAGAAAAAGGAAGATTTGCATGCTAAAATACTTCGTCGGCATTTCAACGAAGTGATATCATAATTTAATTAATAATGATATTACGTTAGCAAGTTGGTATTCTTTTCTTAGAATCATCCTTTATCTCATTGTCCCTTGTCTTCACTTTTAGATCCTTTTTTTATATTCGTTGTTCCTTTGAGAACGTGAATAATAAATTTTCGAGTGATCCAAAGGGAAAGAATTAATTTTTATAATATTACTCTTATGGATCTCCAAGGAGAGATATATACTGCAGAAATACTCTTTCATCTTATACATATATATATATATCAGATATAGAATATAGGATATGAATATAGAATATATATATATGTTCTATGGATTATATTATAGGGAGAAAAGACATTTTTCATGAAAAATATTGATGTATATAAAAGGTTGTTTCCGCTGGACCGAAACGATGGTTGGATAGTAATAGGGTCAATTTGTTATATCCCATGGACTATGTCATAGACCTTTAGGAACGGATTTGTGATATTCGTGTCATGCATAACAGGAAAGAGATAAAAGATAAGAGAGAAAGAGAGAGAAAGTGTGTGCATTTGTTTATGTGTGAAGAAAGAGAAATGATCAATTATATTTTAATTACGATGATCTGGATGATCGACAACAATAACAACAATAATAACAACATATTTATCAATTTTCAAGAATTTATAATCTATTCAATTCTTCTAATCGTATTTTCACTTGATCGATTATTCGCGATGTATCGATTACATATAATTCTTATACGTAGGAATCATCGAAAAAATATACTTTGATTTGTCGAGTGCCCATATCTTTTGATTGAGAAGGACGAATAAAATGAAATTTAAAAAAAAAAAAAAAAAAAAAAAAAAAATGAAATGAAATGAACAAGAATTATCGATAAAGACAGGAAAAATGTAGGATGAGAAGGAAGAGGATGAAAGAGGAAGAAACGTGGAAAGATAAAAGAAATTAAGAATGATTTATCGACAACAGTTTTTGTTTTGTTTTGTTTTGTTTTGTTTTTTTTTTTTTTTTTTTTTTGTAAATATCTATACGAACGTTGCGATTCTTTTTTATTTTATTTTATTTTATTTTTTTTTTTCTATTTTTTCTTTTATTTTCTTTTTTTTTTTTTCTTCGAACAAAACTCAAGAACGTCACGTATGCATTTTAAGAAACGTACGAAGTTATATGCGATTATCACGCGCATACACACACACACACAGACATCTTTAATATAAGCTCGAGTAAGTTCTTTTAGAATAGAATTCTTTATACTTTTATAGAATGGGCGAATGTAACGGATGACATGAGCAGCGTGGATGCAAGAAACAAAAAAAAAAAAAAAAAAAAAAAAAAAAAGAAAAAAAGCAGAAAGAAAAGAAAAGGAAACGCAATATGAAATTTATTTAATCAGAAAAAAGCGAAAATTTCATTTTCATTTGTATGAAATGTTCAAAGTAAAGAAAGAGAGAGAAAGAAAGACAGAGAGAGAGAGAGAGAGAGAGAGAGAGAGAGAGAGAGAGAGAGAGAGAGAGAGAGAGAAGAGAGAAAAGGAGGTAATAAGAATAAATGAAAAAGAAAAAAGAAAAAGAAGGAAAAATAAAAAAAAAAAAAAAGAAGAAAAAAAAAAAAGAAAAAAATAATTATATTCAAGGAACGATGCAATTTTTTCGCTCTGTGTTAAAAAGTGATATTGCACGGTTCCAATGTCGTTCAGTTTAAATTGATATTGTGACTCTGTTAAAGTCAAAATATTCGTGCGTTATCATCGATACTCGTTTATTTATTATTTGTTAGCATTTCCTCTTTTTCAGGACGAATACGTTCGTATATGAAATTCAAAGGAAATGGAAGAGAAAAAAAGAGAAAGAGAGAGAAAGAGAGAGAGAGAGAGAGAGAGAGAGAGAGAGAGAGAGAGAGAGAGAGAGAGAGAGAGAGAGAGAGAGAGAAAGAAACAGAAAAGAAAATAAAGCAAAAGAAGAATAAAAAGGATACGTAGCGATATTACCCTTTAACAAAATTATTATTAAGTAAGATCGATCATAGTCAATGTAATTGCTTTTTCTTTTTTCTTTTTTTTTTTTTATTTTTTTATTTTTGTATTTTTGTATTTTTGCTACGATTCGATCCTTTTTCTTTATTGTTTTTCTTTTTTCTTATTTTTTTTCTTTTTTTTTTTTTATTGGTCTACCGAGTTGAAACGTTCGATCTATTGCTTTTTATTTTTCTTTTTATTTTTTTATTTTTTTTTTATTTTTTTTTTTTTTCTAATCGATAAAATCGTCGACATATATCCAAATATTTACTTAAATATTTTTGTCAATTAAAAGGGACGAGCACATGTGTATTGTCGTCGTCATTGTCTTTGTTTGATGTATTTCGAGTTTATATCTAGTTGGTCACTTTTCTGTTTATCGTTTGTCATAAACCACAATCATACCGCGGCATCCTGTCGTTCTCATAAAACGCAGATCGACGGATTGACGAATAACTCTCATAAAAAAAGTCGAGCAGATCTTTGAAACGAGCAACGAAATACACGCGTCTTTGAAATGGCCGCACGATGACAGCTTCGTTTCGTTTCGTTTCTCGTTTCTCGTTTCTCGTTTCTCGTTCTTCACATAATTCCTTCGGAAATCGATTACATATATATATATATATATATATATATATATATATATCCACGTAACAAACATTGAATTTTTCTCAATCTCGGAATTTACGTTCCTAGATATCCACGGTTCTGCATAGTATAAATAATAATGATAATAATAATAATAATAATAATATTTGACGAACGTTTTTACGTTTAATCGTAAGAAAAAAATTATGATAATAATAATTATAATAATAATAATAATAATAATATTTGACGAACGTTTTTACGTTTAATCGTAGCAAGAAAAAGTTTCACAAAGAAAAAAATGTTCTATATTCATGTACATACATATCCATATACGTGCATATCATTTTAATGATATTTCAACAAATTTAATACGCGTTATTTCGTATCGTATAAAATTAGTCACCCTCGAAGTGAATATTTTATGACAATCGTTGATTTTCGATATACCATGTATTAGGAATAACAATTTCTTTCGTTTGGAAATGACGAACGCAAGGAGAAAATAAACGAACAAAAAAGAAAACAAAAAATAAAAGAAAAGGAACAAAGGAAGGAAGAAAAAGGAAAGAGAAAAAGAAATTTATTTCTTTAATCCGCGAAAATTTTCCATTTAACAAAATCGTATATTGTTTGATCGTTAATGAGAATATTTTAAACTGAGCTCTGAATATTTTTCTTTAAGCTCGTACATCTTGTAATACAGACGTCACAGAAACGTCATTTTAATATTGTTTGAACATATTTTTTTTCTTTTCTCTTTTTTTTTTACGAACCTGCTTGACATTTAGAAACGTCGGAATAAAAAAAAAAAAAAAAAAAGAAAAAGAAAGGAAAGGAAAGGAAAAAAGAAAGAGGGGCAAAAGAAAAAAAAAAAAAAAAAAAAAGAAGAAGTAGAAGAAGAAAAAACAAACAACACATTGTACACAAGTACCAATGACTGTGCCACGATGGCATACATGTGGATGACAGATGTCGGAAGGTGAGAGTGCACCATCCAACGATACGTACTTGACACAACGGTGATCTATTATATTCACGTATGTTCGATTTCCGTCACTGTTATCGCATCCCGTATGGTTTCTACCTTGTCACGATTCTATTTTAATTTTTACGACAAGAAGAAACGGAGGAGGTGCTTTGATATGATATTAGTATGAAAGAACAAAACGGAGCAGAGACAGAGAGAGAGAGAGAGAGAGAAAATGATTCAATGTTCTACACACACATATATATATATATATATATATATATATATAAATATATAAAAAATGTAAATTTTAATAATTAATAAAAAGAAATATAAGTTCTGATTACGTAGAATGAATTTAATGTTTATCATGACTTAAGACTGATGTCCAAGTATTACGGAATAAAAATTTGTTGAATAATTAATTGTTATAATGTGCATTATTTATCTTTACGATAGGTACGTTACGGTGTGATCCATATTAAAGAGATAAAAGAATCCCATGTCATGCATGCGATATGAGATTTATAAATGACGAAAGACGAAAGAAAGACAGAGATAGAGAGAGAGAGAGAGAGAGAGAGAGAGAGAAAGAAAGAAAAGATAAATGTAAAATTTAACGTTTAATCGATAATATATCTCGTACGATTAAGAATATATTTATTACTTTTATATTTATTATATTTATTATATTTATTATTCTATATTTTTCCATTCGATCGATATTGTCTAATGATAATTCTTGAATTATTTAGAAAGAAATAATTTTATCGTAATTTAACGATATAATATATATTTCAAATGACATTAAATGTCGCTTTGATCTTACTGTGTATATATATATATATATATGTGTGTGTGTGTGTGTAATATATTAGCGTTATTAATTAATGATTAGAATGGATCGTATATAATCCGAATAGATTATTTGTTTTTTTTTTTTCTATTATTTACATAGATCTATCGTTTGGAAAAAACTTAACGAGGAAAAGTGGGACGCATATGTGTGTCGCAGGTGGGATGTAAATAGAGCAAAGTAGAATATTTACTTCGTTAGAATCGTCGATGAAGGCGATGAAATCGTCTTTTACATAATTCATAGAATTGCCACGAATTGAGCATTCGTTTATCTTAAAGGAAGAAACAAAGAAAAAGAAGAAGAAGAAACAAAGAAAAAATGAAAAAGAAAAAGGAAAAATAGAAAAATGTTGTAATAAAAGAAAAAAGAAGGAGAAAAAACCAACAACAAGTTATCCTGTACCTTTTTTCCTTCCATTTCTCCTTCC
>NC_062205.1:2742956-2765456 GCF_912470025.1 Vespa velutina
TTCTTTTTTCCTTCCTTTTTTCCTTCCCTCCTTTCTTTCTTTCTTCCTTTCTTTCTTTCTTTCTTTTTTTCCTGCTTCCTTCATCTTTTCCTTTTTCTCTTTTTTTTTTCTTTTCTCTGTTTTTTTTTTTCTTTTTTAATTTTCTTTTCTTTTCATTCCCCCCTCTCCCCTCCCTCCTCCCCCAACGAGATGATTCATTTCGAAATTATCTACCTTACCGACGGAGTACGTTAACTTGCTTCCCGTGTATCTTTTCAAAAGTTAAGCCGATTTTTAATAAACCGATTAGTTTCATTTTAATGATCGATGCTGCTGATCATTTTAATGGGGAAACTTACACGGGAAACAGAAACTTTTTCAAGAATTTTTTTCTTTTTTACTCAAAGCAAAGTAGTAATATTATTATTATTATTATTATTATTATTATTATTATTATTATTATTATTATTATAGATCGTTCGAATCATCTTGATCTCAATTATAATATCACGATAGTATGTGACTCTTTGTTTGTCCGCTTATGCGAAAAAATTATTTATATATCGTATATCGTATTATTTGTTCTCATCTTGTAAGAAACAATTTTTGTACGAGCATTTATCTATCTTTTTTTTCTTTTCTTTTTTCTTTTTCTTTTTTTTTTTTTTTTCTCCCGTATCTGATATACCTCGTGAGATAGGCTACTTGTTTAAGTGTAGCGCCTTCTATATATATACTACACGCACGTACACATACATCATGAGAATTATATTTTACGTGACAGTAGTTACTTAAAACTGGATTTTATATGATACTTTTTCATTGAACTATTATGTAGCATCATTTTTTTGACGTCCCCCCCCCCCCTCCCTCCCACCCCGCTCCTCTCCGCCACCCCTCTCCATCGTCCCTGATTTTATCATTAGTTTGTATAAGAACATGCAATATTCAAGCTAAATTTCTACCTATCATGAATATTCATTATTTTACGTATTAATCTAAATAAGTTTATTATGGACTAGGTAATAGGAAATAAATAAGAAAAGTAATTAATATTTTTAATATATCATATTGATTGATTAGAAATAATTAAATCCTCTTTAGGGGGATCTAAAAATCGGTTCGATTCATTCTTTTGTTAGAAATAAATCGATCCTTTTTAAGAGTCGATAAATATCATTTGATAAAGGCCGATTAATGACTTCTTTTTTTCTTTTTTTTTTTTTTTTTTTAACAAATACCCATAGAAAAAAATTTTCTTACGGAAAACATTTTTTTTCTAAGTTTAATCAGATTTTTTAAACGTTTCGAAGATAAGAATAATTCTTATCTTCGTGATTTTAAATATCTATGCGTGATAAGTAGCGCATTTTATGACTTTATATTGCTTTCGCGTATTTGTTAGTTTATCAGGCTTTAATTTTTATATAATTTTATCGTATATGTATTTTATTTCTAATAGGTTTTTCTTTCTTTTTTTTTTTTTTTTTTTTTTTTTTTTTTTTTTCCTTTTGTTTTTTATCGACGATTTAATACGTCACGTTATAAGAAAACTACTTAATCTTTTAATCATTCGCAGGTTCGCCTCGTTTTATTATTAACGAAAATTGTAACAATGACTAGGAGAAATATTCTGACGTTTATTACTTATGTCTAAGATAAATTCTAAGCTTCGAAGTTGCCTCTTTAAATTTTATTACGGTCCTAAGGAAAACTTTTGCATGAAATTACTTTTATTTATTCTAGTGACTATCGTGATCGTCAGAGAAATAATAACGTTCATATCTATATCGATAAAACATTGAGATAATTATAGATAAATATCGATGTATAAGATCTTTCATAATTGTTCCGCAAGTCATCATAAGATAAAACCTTATTTATATTATAAAAAAGAACGGTTTATCTATCGATTTAAAATTTATTCATGTTTCTATAACGAAATGTAATTCAACTCTCTCGACGAAATTATTATCTATCGATAATTAACTTCTATGATATGAGAAAAAGGTTTAAAATAAATTAGGATAATCGTTTAGGATTATCGTTATCTGAAATTAAATTTGTTACGACATCTTTTTTACTAGTGAAAAATTGTTATTTGTCTTTGATATTATCATGTTAAGAAGCATTAGTATTAATCGAATTGTTATGTAAATGATGATAATTATAATCAACAATAAGAATATATATACATCTAAAAGATTGTTCTCCCACCAATTCAAGTCCATGGCCGGTGAACGGAGTGCGTCCCATCCGTATTTCACGATATATTCAATCCAATAATTAGCGGTGTCGATTGCCTTCAATGGCCTATCCATAAATTTTTGTGCGACCTTACGTGCAGCCTCCCTGAAAAATATATTGTTATCGTTATTCGAAATGTTTCCAAATAGAAAGTACATAATTTATATATTAGACATATACAATTTGAGTTGATAATATATCGTGTTCTTTCGTTGAAAATAATATTAGAAAATGATACGAGAAATTAAATATTTCTATTGGCTTTTATCTTGAAAAAGTTAAGAGACAATTATACTGCTAATTGAAAGCATGTACCTGTATGTGGAATTATATAAAATTGTATTTAATGCAGCGTCCATTTCATCTTGCGACAAATTTTCGTAGTCTAGTTTTATTGCAATATTCTTTTCCACGTAATTGGCGATATTTGCAAATTGGTCGCAGAAGATAGGTATTCCGATCATTGGAACGCCGCATGAAATGGCCTCCTGTGTTCCCATAAGACCACCATGAGTAATAAATGCCTTCACGTTTGGATGTTCTAAAAATATATTGGATACAACGATTCTACGTAATTTATGAGATACGATATGAACGTGAAAATTTCTGAATGTAATTCAATTAATTATAGGAATGTTATAGTTATTAAAGGACATTGCTAAAGGATGGAATTCTAATGAAACGTTCGAATTTGAGTTAATAAAACTCACGTAAAACCTTCAATTGCGGTATCCACGGCAAAATGTGAACGTTCTTCGGCAAACCAGGTGGTAACTCTTTGGGATTTGGAATTTTCATTAGAATATTTACTGGCGATATCTTTTCGAAAGATTTATAGAATATATCGAGAATCTTTCTTGGAAATGATTCGATCTTGACCATTGAACCAAACGTGAAATAGATAAAACCATCTTTGCTCTCGTCACACCATTTCTGTAGCTCCTGTATTACGGAATTAGAAATGAAATAAAAAAAAAAAATGTTAATTCAGTGAAAAAATCTTTTTTCGTTGAGATACATTCGACACATTGTTGTCTTACAATTAGATTTTATATTCTTACGTGGATGATTCGTACGTTGACTTACAGGTGATAATTTTGAGCCGTCATCTTGAACGTGCAATCCACCGATTTCGACGTAGGCCTGCGTTAATGGTCTGATTCGGTCCACAGTAAAATATGAGTTCACTAGAATCATTGAAATATTCTTTTCCAATTGTCGCACACTCGGTAAATTCGGACCGACGTACTTTCTTATTTGTTCGTCTTGATATTTCGTCAAATGATCGAAGTATATTTTGTTGAAGAAAATGTATAGAAAGTTGTACGTTCGTTGCAAAAAATTCATTGGATTTTTAAAATGCAATAAAGTATTAGGAAAGATGGCGAAATTTTCGGGATTTCCAATATATTGATTTTGCCATGGATAGAGAATGGAAGAACTGATACCGATCACTGGTACGTTCAGAAGATGTCCGAATATGGCAAAACAATGGGCAGCAAGAACCTACGACAATTAGAAAAAATAATTTTGTTATTATGAAAGATTTCATATTGTTATTTTATGTAGATATTATTTGTCGATTAGACTTTTCGAATTAATAGAAATTATATTTTGTGTATATTTATTTTAATTTACGATTTTAAGTAACTTATACGACCGTGCAGAGGAAAAGACTTACGAATACTTATTTTGGTCCTTACATTTATCGTAAACTTATCATTCACTATTTTTTTGGCCGATATTATATAATAGCCTCATATTAATTTATCATATATGTTTTTTATTTCTTAATGATATCGAATGATTTGATAGCAAATAAATTGGGAAGCTTATAATGTTTAGTTATGGTTAAGTATAGTACGTGATCAGTTTAACATTTAATCTTTAACTGATTGCATTATTTTTAGTTTTTCTTTCATTTTCCCTGTCATTTTTTTTTTTCTGAATTGAAATTGAAATGCATGCGTCATTGAAAATTTTTGTTGTAGAAACGTGCAAATATCCGACATTTTGCATAGGGAAAAAAAAAAAAAAAAAAGAAAAAAAAAATAAAACTCTCAGTCTAATTCGAGAAAAAAATGAAGAATAAAAAGAGAAATAAGAATAAAAATAAATAAATGAAAAACAAAAATGTTAAAGAAATACCTCTATCAGAACGACGTCATAGGGTGGATTCTTCGGAGGATTGTGTATTAGTTCCTGAATTTTTGGATTTGCCAAGTGTTCACAAAGATTATTACCACATACGGTTGTGGTAATCTCCACCATGGAGAATTTCCTTGCGATATTGTATGACATGTTATTGACAATATTTATTTCCAATGGTATTACAACCAAATCGGTATAATTAACGAATGGTTTTTTCAATGGGTACGTACTAATTACATCGACTTGATGACCCTTCTTAGCGAGACCTTTCATCAAACTTTCGAACATGATAAAATGACTTTTTCCATGATATGAAAAAATTCCGAGAATTCTATATCCGTGAGATAACGTTAAACATAAGTAAATACAAAAAATAATGCATAGTAACGCTTTCATTTTTTCCTTTCAAAAATCTTTTTTTACTTCACTTTCTTCTTATTATTTTTTTGTTCTAATACAAAATACCGTCACTACTTCTTTTCGATATATGACATGATTTTTAACTCATCCGTTCGTTTATATACGTAACATGAATATTCGGTCAGAAGTGATAACCTTCCAAGATAACATTTAGTTTGAATTCTTTTCCCATTTACAGTTAATTTTTTTTTTTTTTCTACCAATATAATACCTATCAGTATATTAACTCTTGAAAAATATTATTTATAATTTTGCAAATGTATGATGAGCTCTAGGACTCTGACGAATAATTTAATTTTCGTTCATTAAATTTTTATCCTTATCGGGGAACTATAAATTTTTAAAGTAATTTAGTTTAATTTCTTTTTTATTTCTTTTTTATTTTCTTTTTTTTTTTTTTTTTTTTTTTTTTTTTTTATTTTTTTTTTTATTTTTACAAACGTCGTGATAACGGAATGATTACGTCAAGGTCGGTGAATGTATTTAAGTTCATAGAAAAGGAACTTTAATTGTCGAGAAATTACTATTGATGCATGTCACTAATGTTCAACGAAGATCATAAATTTTTTCTAACGCATCTGATAATTATCTTTTAGAAAACTAATACTTTAAAATCCCTAGATCATGGATCCCTTATCGATAAATATATCTACGTTTTTCGAGGAGTCATACTCGAAATTAATCTCGAACGTGAATAATTATTGAACTATTACCAATATATCTGAATAACTCTTGACACTGAATTGATAATGCAAAAAATTTTTTTAGATAACTTTGAGGTACAACAAAACATAACAATCGTAACTGTTATATAATAATATTACAATACATAATATCAGTTGGCATTACAACAATCTACTGATGAAAAATAATTATTATATAATATAATAAACGGTAGCATATATTTGTACGAGTACATTGATTGTATTTACTAACTCATCTAACTTGCTGATTGATAATGTGAGCTTTTTGGCCGAACGATATCTTAATTATTATTATTATTATTATTATTATTATTATTATTATTATTATTATTATTATTATTATTATTATTATTATTATTATTACTATTATTAATATTATTACTATTCTTATTACTGTTATTATTATTCTTATTATTATTATTAATATGAACTTTTAATTTGTATAAAAATGTGCATTACTATAAATATTTCGTATTATTTTCTTACATTTTTATTGCTTTTATCAATAAAAATCATAAACAATGACTCGCAGAAATATTGATATATCGAGTATTTATATTCAAATCAATTGTTAAGTAATTAGTACTTTAATAAATTCATTAATTATTAGTTAGAAGTTAAATTTTCAAAGAAAATTTTGTTAAAAATCCTAATATTCATCACTTTTAACAACTAACTTGTTGTAAATCAATAGAATGCTCATTTCTATATCGATAAAAAATTGGGATACATAATTGAAGATATATTTGGAAATAGTAAATATTGGAATATTACTACGAGTTATCATAGATAAAACCTTACTTATTTTCTGAACAAGATTGTTTATCGATAATTTATTTATACATTGATATCAGCATGAAGTCGAGTTGATCTTTCAAACGTCACCACAAATTTAACATCTGTTGAATGCATTGATAGGAACAAATTCCAAATAAATTCATTTATGCTATAAAAAAACCATGAAATATTCTAACACCGAAATCAAATTGTTATAACATCTTCTTCATGGGTGAAACGTTAATATTTGGGTTAGATAAAATTATGCTTAGAAACATTCTAATTAATCGAATTGTTATGTAAATGATGATAACTATAATCAACAATAAGAATGTATATATGTCTAAAAGATCGTTCTCCCACCAATTCAAGTCCATGGCCGGTGAACGGAGTGCGTCCCATCCGTATTTCACGATATATTCAATCCAATAATTAGCCGTATCGATTGCCTTCAATGGCCTATCCATAAATTTTTGTGCGACTTTACGTGAAGTCTCTCTGAAAAATATATTGTTATCGTTATTCAAAATGTTCCCAAATAGAAAGTACATAATTTATATATTAGACATATATAATTTGAGTTGATAATATATCGTGTTCTTTCGTTGAAAATAATATTCGAAAATGATACGAGAAATTAAATATTTCTATTGGCTTTTATCTTGAAAAAGTTAAGAGACAATTAAACTGCTAATTGAAAGCATGTACCTGTATGTGGAATTATATAAAATTGTATTTAATGCAGCGTCCATTTCATCTTGCGACAAATTTTCGTAGTCTAGTTTTATTGCAATATTTTGCTTCACATAATTAATGACATTTGCAAATTGGTCACCGAAAATAGGTATTCCGATCATTGGAACGCCGCATGAAATGGCTTCCTGTGTTCCCATAAGACCACCATGAGTAATAAATGCCTTCACGTTTGGATGTTCTAAAAATATATTGGATACAACGATTCTACGTAATTTATGAGATACGATATGAACGTGAAAATTTCTGAATGTAATTTAATTAATTATAGGAATGTTATAGTTGTTAAAGGACATTGCTAAAGGATAGAATTCTAATGAAACGTTCGAATTTGAGTTAATAAAACTCACGTAAAACTTTTAATTGCGGCATCCACGACGAAATGTGAACGTTCTTCGGCAAACCAGGTGGTAACTCTTTGGGATTTGGAATTTTCATTAGAATATTTACTGGCGATATCTTTTCGAAAGATTTATAGAATATATCGAGAATCTTTCTTGGAAATGATTCGATCTTGACCATTGAACCAAACGTGAAATAGATAAAACCATCTTTGCTCTCGTCACACCATTTCTGTAGCTCCTGTATTACGGAATTAGAAATGAAATAAAAAAAAATGTTAATTCAGTGAAAAAATCCTTTTTTCGTTGAGATACATTCGACATATTGTTGTCTTACGATTAGATTTTATATTCTTACGTGGATGATTCGTACGTTGACTTACAGGTGATAATTTCGAGCCGTCATCTTGAACATGTAATCCACCGACTTCGACGTAGGCCTGCGTTAAAGGTCTAATTCCGTCCATAGTAAAATATGAGTTCATCAAAATTATGGAAATATTTTGTTCCATTTGTCGCACACTCGGTAAATTCGGACCGACGTACTTTCTTATTTGTTCATCTTGATATTTGGTCAAATGATTGAAGTACATTTTGTTGAAGACACTGTGTAGAAAGTTGTACGTTCGTTGCCAAAAGTTCATTGGACTGTTAAAGTGCAATAAATTATTGGGAAAGATGGCCAAATTTTGGGGATTTTCTAAGAAAGAACTGAGCCATAAATAATTTGCAGTACTGACACCGATCACTGGTACATTAAGAATATGTCCAAATATAGCAAAACAATGAGCAGCAAGAACCTAAGGCAATTAAAAAAAATAATCCAGTTACTAGGAGTTCTTTCATATTATTATTTTCTAATGATCCGTTTTGTCTGGACAATTAGACTTTTTTACAAATTATCAAATTATCATTTTTCGTATAAATATTGAAGTTTACGTAACTTATACGATTTTGCACAGAAAAAGATGTGCGAACGCTATTCTCATCTTTATGTTCATCTTTAACTTATTATTCGCGTTGTTTTTTTGTCGAGATTATGATTTATCATTTATGTTAATTTATCATGTATAATTTTTGTTTTCTAATGCTATCATATGATCGGAAGCATACAAATTGGAAAGCTTACATAATGTAAGTCATAGTCAAGAATAGAACGTGATTAGCTTAACATTTAGTTTTTAAGTGATAGTGGAATTGTTAGTTCTTTTATCATTTTCCCTGTCACTTTTTTCTTCAACTGCATTTAAATGCCTGCATTATTTTAAATACTTTGTGGAGATATGCAAACATTCGACATGTTGCGTAAAAAAATATAAGTCTGTTAATATAATTTTAAGAGAAGGATGAAAAAAAGAAAAAATGAAAAAAACAAGAAAGTTAAAGGAATACCTCTATCAGAACTACGTCATAAGGTGGATCCTTTGGAGGATTGTGAATTAGTTTTTGGATTTTTGGATGTTCCAAGCATTCACAAAGCTGATAGCCACCTATGGTTGACAATACATCTATCATTGTCAGTTTACTTGCGATATCGTACGAAACATTATTGACAAAATTGATTTCTTGTGATATCACAACTAAATCTGTATAATTGACGAATGATTTTTTCAGTGGGAACGGACCAATTGCATCAACCTGATGACCCTTCTTAGCGAGACCTTTCATTAAACTTTCGAACATAATAAAATGACTTTTCACTTTATATGGAAATATTCCAAGGATTCTATATCCTTGGGATAACGTAAGACACAAACTCATACACGAAATAATGCATAGTAAAATCTTCATTTTTCTTTGAATCTTTTTTTCTTCGATTCTTCTTCGTTTTTTCTTGTATCTTTCCTTATGCAATTTACCGTTGCTACTTCTTCCCGTAATGTGACATTTTTTTAATTCATTCGTTCGTTTATATATACATATTTCGTCAAAAAAATAATAATATCATAAAACATTTAGCGTAGTGTTTATTTCCTTCATTTATATGCATTTTCTATACTAATATAGTACATTTACATATACTGATGTTTAAACGATACGTTAGATAGCTTTGTAAATGGTCAACATTTTAACTAAATATTTAAACTATTATGAATTTTTAAGGTTATCAGGAAAATATTTATATACACGGTAATTTCGTTTTATCATTTTTTTTTTGTCTTTTTTTTTGTTTTTTTGTTTTTGCACAATCATCGTAATAACGGCATGATTACGTCAAAGTCGGTGAGTGCATTTAAGACTATGGAGAATGAGTGTTAACGAGCGTTCTCGAAAAGTTATTATTAATGCATGTCACTAATGATCAACGAAGACCACGAAATTTAATCCATGCAATAATCATCTGTTAAAGACTTAACACATTAAACTCCTGGATCATGGATCATTTAACGATAAATATATCTTCGTTTTTCGTGGACTCATGCTCGAAATTATCCGAACTGTGAATATTGAGCTATTATCAATATATCGGAATCATTCTTTACACTAAATTGATAATGCAAAAGATTTAAGTGATTATGTCAATTTAAACGATTTAATCTCTTTGATAACTTTTATTAAGAGAAAAAACAAAACAACATGACAATCGTAACTATTATATAGTAAACAGTATATATTAAATAGTATCATGCTTTCTATGGGTATATTGTACTTACTGACTGACTTAACTTGCTGGTTGGCATAGTGAGTCGTCTGTTGCCAAACGATTCCCTTAATATTTGGAATCGATGATTTCGATATGGATTTATATAAATTATTATTGATATCTTTTTTATCATCGATAAAAAATTGGGATACATAATTGAAGATAAATTTGGAAATAGTAGATATTAGAATATTTCTATGAGTCATCATAAATAAAATCTTATTTTTTTTTCTGAACAAGATCGTTTATCTATCTATAATTTATTCACACATTGATATCAGCGTGAAGTCGAATTAATTTTTCAAACATCACCACAAATTTATCATCAGTTGAATGTATTGATAGGAACCAATTCTCAAATAAATTCATTTATGTTTTAAAAAATCTTGAAATATTCTAACACCGAAATCAAATTGTTATAACATCTTCTTCATGGGTGAAACGTTAATATTTGGGTTAGATAAAATTATGCTTAGAAACATTCTAATTAATCGAATTGTTATGTAAATGATGATAACTATAGTCAACAATAAGAATGTATATACGTCTAAAAGATCGTTTTCCCACCAATTCAAGTCCATGGCCGGTGAACGGAGTGCGTCCCATCCGTATTTCACGATATATTCAATCCAATAATTAGCCGTGTCGATTGCCTTCAATGGCCTATCCATAAATTTTTGTGCAACTTTACGTGCGGCCTCCCTAAAAAATATATTGTTATCGTTATTTAGAGTTATCGTTGTTCGAAATAAAAATTGCATAATAATATGTTACATATATACAATTTGAGTTGATAGTGTATCGTGTTCTTTCTTCGAAAATAATATTTGAAGATATGTATATATATATGTATAAGTTAAATATTTCTTTTGGCTTTTTCCTTGGAAAAATTAAGAGGCAATTAAAGCTTTAATTGCTCATAGAAAGTACCTGTACCTGTATGTGGAATTATTTAAGATTGCGTTCAATGCCGCATCCATGTCATCTTGCGATAAAGTTTCATAGTCTAGTTTTATTGCGATATTCTTCTTAACATAATTAGCGACATTTGAAAATTGGTCGGCGAAGATTGGTAATCCGATCATTGGAACGCCACATGAAATGGCCTCTTGTGTCCCCATAAGACCACCGTGAGTAATAAATGCTTTCACGTTCCGATGTTCTAAAAAAAATATATATATATTCGATATAATGATTATTCTCCCTTGATTGAGAGATACGATATATAGACGTAAATATTTTCTCAATTTAATTCAATTAATTATAAAAATGTTATATTTTTTAAAGGATATTGTTAAAGTATGCAATTCTGATAAAATATTCGAATGTTTCATTTTGCGTAATTAAACTCACGTAAAACTTTCAATTGCGGTATCCACGGCAAAGTGTGAACGTTCTTTGGCAAACCAGGTGGTAACTCTTCGGGATTTGGAATCTTCATTAGAATATTTACTGGCGATATCCTTTCGAAAGATTTATAGAATATATCGAGAATCTTTCTTGGAAATGATTCGATCTTGACCATTGAACCAAACGTGAAATAGACAAAACCATCTTTGCTCTCGTCCAACCATTTCTGTAGCTCCTGTATTACGGAATTAGAAATGAAATAAAAAAAAATGTTAATTCAGTGAAAAAATCTTTTTTCGTTGAGATACATTCGACACATTGTTGTCTTACAATTAGATTTTATATTCTTACGTGGATGATTCGTACGTTGACTTACAGGTGATAATTTTGAGCCGTCATCTTGAACGTGCAATCCACCGACTTCGACGAAGGCCTGCGTTAAAGGTCTAATTCCATTTAAAGTGAAATATGAGTTCACCAGAATCATGGAAATATTTTTTTCCAATTGTCGTATACTCGGTAAATTCGGACCTACGTACTTTCTTATTTGTTCATCTTGATATTTGGTTACATGATTGAAGTATATTTTGTTGAAGATAGTGTGTAGAAAGTTGTACGTTCGTTGCCAAAAGTTCATTGGATTGTTAAAGTTCAATAAATTATTCGGAAGAATGGCCAAATTTTCGGGATTTCCAATATATTGATTTTGCCATGGATAGAGACTGCAAGTACTGACACCGATCACTGGTACATTAAGAATATGTCCGAATATAGCAAAACAATGAGCAGCGAGAACCTAAGGCAATTAGAAAAAACAATCGAGTTACTAGGAATTCTTTCATTTTATTATTTTCTAATGATCATTATGTTTGTACTATTAGACTTTGGCGAATTATCTCAAATTATCATCTTCCGTATAAATATTTTAGTTTATCTAACTTAGACGATCTTACACAGAGAAAGACGTACGAATGCGTTTCTTGTCCTTACATTTATTTATTATTCACGATGATGTTTGTCAAGATTATAAATTATCCTAACGTTAATTTATCTCACATATAATTTTTCTTTCCTAATGCTTACGAGTAATCAAAAGCAAACAAATTGGAAAGCTTATAATGTGAATCATGGTCAAGGATAGAACGATTGTCAATTAAACAATTAATCATTAAAATCTTGCCAAATTTTTTAATGTTTCCTCTGTTCTTTTTTCTTTTTTCCTTTTTTTTTTTTTTTTTTTTTTTTGTCTCCGCGAACCTATTTTCTCTTATTATCTTTTTTGAACTCCATTGAAATGCATTGCGTCATTTGAATTGCATCGTGGAGATGTGCTAACGTGTTCGACATGTCGCGTAAAATATGTTAATTTGTCAGTCTTATTTTACAATAGGATGAAAAGGACAATTAAAAACAAAGAATGTAATGAAATACCTCCATCAGTACGACGTCATAGGGTGGATCCTTCGGAGGATTGCGAATTAGTTTTTGAATTTTTGGAAGTGCCAAGTTTTCACAAAGATTATTACCAGCTATGTTTGACAACGTCTGCAAAATGGAGAGTTTATTTGCTAATTTGTACGAAATGTTATTGACAATTTTATTTTCCAATGGCACCACAACTAAATCGGTATAATTAACGAACGGTTTATTCAATGGGTACGAACTAATCACATCGACCTGATGACCCTTCTTAACGAGTCCTTTCATCAAATTTTCGAACATAATAAAATGACTTTTCCCGAGAAATGGAAAAATTCCAAGGATTCTATATCCCTGGGATAACGTAAGACACAAACTCATACACAATATAATCCATAGTAAAGTCTTCATTTTTCTTTGAATCTTTTTTTCTTCGATTCTTCTTCGTTTTCCCTTGTATCTTTTCTTATACAATGTACCGTCGCTACTTCTTCCCGTTATATGACATTTGTTTAATTCATTCGTTCATTTACATATTAACATTTTGGAAACAAATGATAATGTCAGAAAATGAAATTTATCATCGTTTAAGTTAATTTATAAGTCAATTTTCGAGTTAATTTTTGCTCTAAGGACTTTTTTTTTCTCATTTATATTTATTTTTCATATTAAAATAATACATTACCATAGTTTGGTCTTTTAAAAACTGTGATAGACGAGTTTATAAATGGCGAGCATTTTAACAAAATATTTAAACTTTTACGAATTTTTACGATTATCAGTAAAATATTCACATGTATGGTAATTTGGTTTTTGTTTCTGCATAAACATCGTCACAATCGAATGATTACATTAAAATCAGTTAATCTTTTAAAAATGTTTAAGCCTATAGAGAATGAGCTTTAACGAGCGTTCTCGAAAAGTTACTATTAATGCATGTCACTAATGATCAACGAAGACCACGAAATTTAATCCATGCAATAATCATCTGTTAAAGACTTAACACATTAAACTCCTGGATCATGGATCATTTAACGATAAATGTATCTTCGTTTTTCGTGGATTCATGCTCGAAATTATCCGAACTGTGAATATTGAGCTATTATCAATATATCGGAATCATTCTTTACACTAAATTGATAATGCAAAAGATTTAAGTGATCATGTCAATTTAAACGATTTAATCTCTTTGATAACTTTTATTAAGAGAAAAAACAAAACATGACAATCGTAACTATTATATAGTAAACAGTATATATTAAACAGTATCATGTTTTCTATGGGTATATTGTACTTACTGACTGACTTAACTTGCTGGTTGGTATAGTGAGTCGTCTGTTGCCAAACGATTCCCTTAATATTTGGAATCGATGATTTCGATATGGATTTTTCTTTGATACAAAAATATGAATTATTATTGATATCTTTTTTATCATCGATAAAAAATTGGGATACATAATTGAAGATAAATTTGGGAATAGTAGATATTAGAATATTTCTATGAGTCATTATAGATAAAATCTTATTTTTTTTTCTGAACAAGATCGTTTATCTATCTATAATTTATTCACACATTGATATCAGCGTGAAGTCGAATTAATTTTTCAAACATCACCACAAATTTATCATCAGTTGAATGTATTGATAGGAACCAATTCCCAAATAAATTCATTTATCTTTTAAAAAATCTTGAAATATTCTAACACCGAAATCAAATTGTTATAACATCTTCTTCATGGGTGAAACGTTAATATTTGGGTTAGATAAAATTATTCTTAGAAACATTCTAATTAATCGAATTGTTATGTAAATGATGATAACTATAGTCAACAATAAGAATGTATATACGTCTAAAAGATCGTTTTCCCACCAATTCAAGTCCATGGCCGGTGAACGGAGTGCGTCCCATCCGTATTTCACGATATATTCAATCCAATAATTAGCCGTGTCAATTGCTTTCAATGGCCTATTTAAAAATTGTTGTGCAACTTTATGTGCGGCCTGCCTAAAAAATATAACGTTATCGTATATATTAGAATTGTCTGAAACAATAAGTATATAATGATATGTTAATCATATGTAGTTTCATATTATGCTGTATCGTGTTCCAGTTTTCAAAATAACATTCAGAAATAACGCAAGAATATATCTTTATATACATATATACATATGTATACGCTATATACTTGTTTTACCTTTTTCCTTGGAAATATTAAAAGGTAATTAACGCATTAACTGTTCGTAGAAAGTTTATACCTGTATGTGGAATTATTTAAGATTGCGTTCAATGCCGCGTCCATGTCATCTTGTGATAAATTTTCATAGTCTAGTTTTATTGCGATATTCTTCTTAACATAATTAGCGACATTTGAAAATTGGTCGGCGAAGATTGGTAATCCGATCATTGGAACGCCACATGAAATGGCCTCTTGTGTCCCCATAAGACCACCGTGAGTAATAAATGCTTTCACGTTCCGATGTTCTAAAAAAAATATATATATATTCGATATAATGATTATTCTCCCTTGATTAAGAGATACGATATATAGACGTAAATATTTTTTCAATTTAATTCAATTAATTATAAAAATGTTATAATTTTTCAAGGACATTCCTAAAGTATGCAATTCTGATAAAATATTCGAATGTTTCATTTTGCGTAATTAAACTCACGTAAAACTTTCAATTGCGGTATCCACGGCAAAGTGTGAACATTCTTTGGCAAACCAGGTGGTAACTCTTCGGGATTTGGAATCTTCATTAGAATATTTACTGGCGATATCCTTTCGAAAGATTTATAGAATATATCGAGAATCTTTCTTGGAAATGATTCGATCTTGACCATTGAACCAAACGTGAAATAGACAAAACCATCTTTGCTCTCGTCACACCATTTCTGTAGCTCCTGTATTACGGAATTAGAAATGAAATAAAAAAAATATTAATTCAGTGAAAAAAATCTTTTTTCGTTAAGACACATTTGACAAAGTGTTGTTTTACAATTAGATTTTATTTTCTTACGTGGATGATAAATACGTTCGACTTACCGGTGATAATACCGAGCCGTCATCTTGAACATGCAATCCACCAACTTCTATGTGGGCCTGCGTTAACGGTCTAATTCCATTTAAAGTAAAATATGAGTTCACCAGAATCATGGAAATATTCTTTTCCAATTGTCGCACACTTGGTAAATTCGGACCGACGTACTTTCTTATTTGTTCATCTTGATATTTGGTCAAATGATTGAAGTATATTTTATTGAAGACAGTGTGTAGAAAGTTGTACGTTCGTTGCCAAAAGTTCATTGGATTGTTAAAGTTCAATAAATTATTTGGAAGAATGGCCAAATTTTCGGGATTTCCGATAATATGATTGTGCCATGGATAAAGAGTACACGAACTGACACCGATCACTGGTACGTTGAAAAGATGTCCGAATATGGCTAAACAATGAGCACCAAGAATCTATGGCAATTACAAAAAAAAAAAAAAAAAAAAAAAAAAAAGAAAACAATTTAGTTATTATATTATTTTAGGGAGATTTTGTTTGTCAATTAGACTTTTCGAATTATCAGAAATCATATTCTCTGTTTATATATTTTAGTTTACGTAATTTATTATACGATCGTTTACAAGAAAATATATACGTAATGCAATTCTCATCCTCACTTTTATCTTAAAATTATAATTTGTAATCTGTTAATATAATTTTAGAAAAGGATGAGAAGAAAAAAAAATGAGAAGCAAAAAATTAAAAAAAAATACCTCTATAAGAACTACGTCATAAGGTGGATCCTTCGGAGGATTGTGGATTAGTTTTTGTATTTCTGGATGTGCCAGGTATTCACAAACGGGATTACCACTTATGGTTGACACCGCATGTACTGTGAAGATTTTCCTTGCGATATCGTACGATACATTATTGAGTGTATTTATTTGCGATTCTATCACAATTAAATCGTTATAATTAACGAATGGCTTTTTCAATGGGAACGGACTAATGACATCAACCTGATGGCCATTTTTAGCTAATCCTTTCATCAATGTTTCGAACATGACAAAATGACTTTTTGCATAGTATGGAAATATTCCAAGAATTCTATATCCCTGACAATACATCAAACATAAATCCATCCAAAATATAATGCATAGTGACACTTCCATTTTTCTTCGAATATATTTTTTCTTTTGCTTCCTGTCTTCTCCTTTTCTTTTCGTTTTCCTTCTGCAGCTCTTTATTTCTTTTCAAATTCATATTTATTTTAACCCACACGTTTATTTATATACCTTTGTATCAGTAACAATTGATAATGTCAAAAAACACAAAAAAAAAAAAAGAACAAAAAAAAACAAAAGAAAACAAAACAAGAAAAAAAAAGAAAAAACAAAAAACAAATGTTAGCAAAATATTTATTTTTCATTTATATCCACTTTTCGTATTAGAATAGTACATTTCCATATTTTAACGTTTGAAAATTGATAGACGTTTTTACAATTATCTAACGTCGTAGCATTTCATTTAAATATTTATACTTCCGTATATTTTTTTTACGATTATCATGAAAATATTTACATGCACGATAATTTGTATTTTTTATTTTTCTTTTTGTTTTTTTTTTGTTTTGTTTTCGTTATTTTTTTTTTTTTTTTTTTTTTTTTTTTCTATAAACATCGCGATAACAGAATGATAATAATAACCAAAATGGTCGATGAATATATTTCGAATGTTAAATAGTAAACTCAAGTGAGTATTCTTGCGAGAAGTTAGTACAGTATTGATACAGTTTAGCACTTGACGTTCAACTAAGATCACAAATTTTAACGCATTGAAAATCACACGTTAATAGAGTTAAAATCATGGATCATAGATCGTTTATCGATAAATATATCTTCGAGAAGTTATCATCGAGGACTTACAATTCGAAATTTAATTCAATGTGTGTGATTATTGTGCTATTATGAATAATATCGGAGTAACTTTTGATATCAAATTAATACCATAAAAGTTTTATGTGTATAAGTGAATATAAACGATTTGACCTAATTGATAACTTTTATTAACAGGAAAAACAAAAGATAACAGACATAAATATTATATGATAATATTATGATAGACGAGTACCAATTAGTATTACTTATTAACTGTTTACACAAAATAATTATTATATTATATAGTAAACTATAGTGTACTCGATCTACAAGTGTATCGTATTTATCAATTGATCTAACTTTATCAATTGCACCGGTCTTACGTGAAACTTATTGACCGTCACTTGTCTGATTAAAAAGCTATAACGATTTTATTCGTTTCAATGGAAATAAGAAGATCCATCAGTTGCGAGCAACATTAATTCATTCATATTTATCGTTCTTCATAATTATCGTTCGTTAAAATATTATTTTAAAAAATATTAAAGAAGAGTCAGTGCGAGCCAGTGAAAGAATGAAAAATATACAAGATGATTAAAAACAAAGAAAAAAAAAAAAGACAAAAGACAAAAAAAAAAAAAAAAGAAAAATACAAAAAAGAAAATGAAAGAGAAATCTGAATTGGACTCAAGATAGTGTTTGCTGTGCTGGAATATATTAGAAATCAACGTGGAGATAGACTGAACTTCATTGTTATAATTGTTTTCTTTTTAAATATATTGTATAAACTAATTACTTTTTATTCTAATGATTGTGCTTGTAATAACAAACAATATTCGTTTAATGACAATCGAAGTTTCTCGATATTCTGAGGAATATTTTTTCGAAATTTTTTTTTTTTTTTTTTTTTTTTTAATTAGTAATCGATCGATCATTTCAATATATACTTTTATTTTGTACAGAAATAAGAATCACCATTTAAATATTTCGTAATTTTCCTCATATTTCGTTTTATCAATGAAAAATCACAAATCGACGAATCTTGGAAAAATATTGATATATCGAATATTTATATTATAAATCAATCGCTAAATATTAAATTTGATTAATAAATTCATTACAATTAAAAGTTAAATTTTTCATTACAAATTTTGCAAAGAAACTTTTGTAAAAAAAAAAAAAAAAAAAAAAAAACCAGCTTTTATTTTTTTCATTACGTTTTAACGATTATAACATTTCTTATATCGATTAAAAAAAAAAAAAATTGAGATACATAAACAAAGATAAATTTGAAAGTAAATAGAATATTCAGATATTTCCATGAATCGTCATAGATTATTTAAACAAGATTCTTATTTTCTAAACTAGAGTTAATTTAGAAAATAAGCAAAGCTTAATAAGTAGAGCTTATCGATTTATAATTTTTTCATACATTGATATCGACATGAAGTTAAATTATTAATTAAATTATATATTTTGATATGTACAAAATTTAAAGAAATTCATCTACACGGAATTATCTAATTCGAAATCAGATTGTTATGACATTTTCTTTGCGCGTGAAACATTGACGTTTGCATTAGATAAAACCATGTTCCGAAGTATTTGAATTAAACGAATTGTTATGTAAACGATGAAAACTGTAACAAGAATTAGAAATGCATATACATCTAAAAGAGCTATTTCCCACCAATTTAAATCTATGACCGGTGAACGGAGCGCATCCGGTCCATATTTCACGATATAATTAATCCAATAATTAGCTACGTCGATTGGTTTCAATGGCCTATCCGAAAATTTCATTCCTATTATACGTGCCGTCTCCCTAAAAAATATATATATATATATATAATTTGAGTTGATAGAATAACATGATCCATGTTTCAAAAAAATATTCAAAATCAATAACGATTCGTACCTGTAAGTGGAATTATACAAGATGGCGTTCAATGCGGCGTCCATAGAATCTTGCGACAAATTTTCGTAATCCAATTTTATTGCAATCTTCTTTTCCACATAGTTATCGATATTTATAAATTGATCGGCGAATAAAGGTATTCCGATCATTGGAACGCCGCAAGAAATGGCCTCTTGTGTCCCCATAAGACCACCGTGAGTAATAAACGCTTTCACGTTCCGATGTTCTAAAAAAAATATGTATATTCGATATAATGATTATTCTCCCTTGATTAAGAGATACGATATATAGACGTAAATAGTTTCTCAATTTAATTCAATTAATTATAAAAATGTTATAATTTTTCAAGGACATTCCTAAAGTATGCAATTCTGATAAAATATTCGAATGTTTCATTTTGCGTAATTAAACTCACGTAAAACTTTCAATTGCGGTATCCATGGTGAAATGTGAACGTTCTTTGGCAAACCAGGTGGTAACTCTTTGGGATTTGGAATCTTCATTAGAATATTTACTGGCGATATCCTTTCGAAAGATTTATAGAATATATCGAGAATCTTTCTTGGAAATGATTCAATCTTGACCATTGAACCAAACGTGAAATAGACAAAACCATCTTTGCTCTCGTCACACCATTTCTGTAGCTCCTGTATTACGGAATTAGAAATGAAATAAAAAAAATGTTAATTCAATGAAAAAAATCTTTTTTCATTAAGACACATTTGACAAAGTGTTGTTTTACAATTAGATTTTATTTTCTTACGTGGATGATAAATACGTTCGACTTACCGGTGATAATACCGAGCCGTCATCTTGAACATGCAATCCACCAACTTCTATGTGGGCCTGCGTTAATGGTCTAATTCCATTTAAAGTGAAATATGAGTTCACCAGAATCATGGAAATATTCTTTTCCAATTGTCGCACACTTGGTAAATTCGGACCGATGTACTTTCTTATTTGTTCATCTTGATATTCGGTCAAATGATTGAAGTATATTTTATTGAAGGCAGTATGTAGAAAATTGTATGTTCGTTGCCAAAAGTTCATTGGAGTCTTAAAGTTCAATAAATTATTTGGAAGAATGGCCAAATTTTCGGGATTTCCGATAATATGATTTTGCCATGGATAAAGAGCAGACGAACTGACACCGATCACTGGTACGTTGAAAAGATGTCCGAATATGGCAAAACAAGGGGCACCAAAAATCTATGGCAATTAGAAAAAACAATTCAATTATTACAAAATCTTTCATATTATTTTTAATGTAACTAATTCCATTCTCACTATTATTCATTTCTTATTATTATTCGTAAAATTATTTGTCTAGGAAAAATTGTTCGAAACGATAATTTATTTCGTTAATTTATTGCGTACGATTTTTTATTCTTGAATTATCTTAAAAAATCGAAAACGAATAAACTTGAGAGAGTTTTTTAAAGCAATCATGATGGATTGAACGTGTTCAGTTTATAAACTAAACGTACTTCCGAAATTCGTGTTTCTTTTTTTTCTTTTCTTTTGTTTCTTTTTTTTTTTTTTTTGTTTTTCTCCCATTATATCTAACGTTTTATTATAAAAGCTCGTCATAAAAGAACTATTGTATAAATATACGTAGATAAGAAAATATAGATAGGATAGTGAGGAGGTTTTCCTCACTTGTCATAAATATCGTCATATTTTATAAAAAAAAAAAAAAGGATGATATAGTAAGTGAGCTAAATGTATATGTATTTTATGATAGAAAGGGGAAAAAAAAAAAAAAAGAAAATGGACTGATAAATAAAGATAATATACCTCTATCAAAATGATATCGTACGGTTCCTTTTTCGGTGGATCGTGTATTAATTTTTGGATTTGTGGATTCGCCAAGTGTTCACAAAGTTGATTACCAGAAACAATTGTTACCATGTACAACGGTTCATCCAACAAAACTTTCTTCATAGTATCGTACGTTACATTATTGACAAATTTTATGTGCGATTTTAATACAATTAAATCGGTATAATTAACAAATGACTTTTCCAATGGAAACGTACTGATTACGTCAATCTGATGGCCCTTTTTAACGAGACCTTTCATCAATCCTTCGAACATATTAAAGTGACTCTTTACATTGATTGGAAAAATTCCGAGTATTCGATAACCCTGAATTAACGTGAGACACAAAGCCATGAAAAATATAATCCACCGTAACAATTTCATTTTACTTCTTTGAATCTTTTATTTATTTCTTTTTACTTTCGTTTCCTTTTTATTAGTTTCTTTTACTTTTTCTCTCTTCTCTTCCGTTTTCAAACTCCTGTCGTCACTTCTTCCTTCTACGATATTTCAGTTTAATCCATTAGTTCGCTTATTTATATATATATATATATATATATATATATATATATATATATATATATATGTGTGTGTGTGTGTATATATATATATATGCAAATACGGAAATAAAAATTCTGTTAATGATGTCATAGTTCGATAACAAGTTTATCGTGTGCATCAATGACTGCGTAATTTTTGTTAAAGTAAAAGTTAAAATTCTAACGAAAAAATTTAGTTTCAACCGTTGTTGTATATATAAATATTAATATTTTTCTTTTGTTTCTGTCCCCCCCACCCCTTTTTCTTTTTTTTTTTTTTTTTTTTTTTTTTTTTTTTTTTTTTTTTTTTTTTTTTTTTTTTTTTTTTTTTTTCTTTTTGTCAAAAAGAGAAAATATCAATGAGCGTTTCTGCGGGACAACATTAATTATTATTATTTCACACTAGCTATCAGGATCAAAGAATTTTACGTATTTACAATGTTTTATTAGAAATATTCACTGAAAACTGTTTGAATAGTTGATCGTTTAAAATGAAGAAACTTATCTTTTTTTTTTTCTTTTTTTTTTTTTCTTTCTTTCTTTTTTTTTAAAGTTATGCATTAGTA
>NC_062205.1:2767956-2805020 GCF_912470025.1 Vespa velutina
TTTTTGCTTGAAATGCAAAAATTCCAAGTATTCGATATCCCTGAGAATACGTCAGACACAATGTCATCCAAATAATGATACACCGTAACACCTTCATTTTTTTTTTCACCCTTGTATCTCTTCTTCCTCACTCTTCTTCTTTTTTTTTTTTTTTTTTTTTTTTTTTCTTTGTCTTTTTCTTCTTTCTCCTTTACTTTTTGCCCCACCACCTTCTCCTTTCACCCTTTCCCTTCACTCTCGTTTGCAAATTCCTTCCGTTACGTCTAAATAATATTATTTAACTCAACTCTGCATTCATTTCGCTTTATATACGTATATACGTATCGAAAACATCCAATCGCAAATGACGTAAAGTTCAGAAATCAACATTGACTTTGTAATTATAGTTTTATATCTCTCTCTTTCTCTCTCTTTCTCCCTCGCTCTGTCTCTTTTTCTCTCTCTCTCTCTCTCTCTCTCTCGTTTTTTTTTTCTGTTTCCGTTTCCGTTTCCGTTTCCGCTTTCTTTTGGCTCTTCCCTTCCTTTTTTTTCCCCTTTTTTCTTTTATTTTTATTTTTTTTTCATATAATCATTCAAGATTAATTTCACCCACGTCAATTAAAATATTTTCTATTTTTTTTTTTCCTTTACATTAAGAAATATAATTTTGAAAATGTTCCATCCAACAAGGTACCTTTATAATAACGATAATATTGTAATTTAATTTTTAGAGAAAACGATATTAATTATTAAATGTGACGTTCGTACTCGGTATATTATTTTTTTCTTTCTCTTTTTTCTCTTTGCTAAAGCATCGTGATTGAGATTAATTATACAAATCTAATATAGAACACGATTTCGTTCTCGATCCCTTTCGATGATATTAAAAAATAATATTATAAACGATATCGTCCACCTTGATTACATTGGTGTTTTATTTCCAATATCCGTGGTATTTCAATGATGTGAACAAAATTTTCAGATATCAACGATCTCCCTGTAGAAGGTGCAACTGCAAACTGAAGAATCATTCATACTTGACAGATAAAGAAATCTTCAATTTTTATTTCGTGAGTCATGCTCTGACGTTATCGAATAGATGTATCACGAGTTTTCATTACTAGTGTACGTTCATTATCTGTTATTTTGTATTAAATAATCGATATTCGTATTAACATAGTTGAATTTCTCAATGAATTTATATGAATTTGTAAAGATGATATTGCATTATTTCTCTCTCTCTCTCTCTCTCTCTTTTTCTCTTTCTATTTCCCTCTCATTATCCTTCCAATTACCGGTATACCTATTGTATTACACCCTTGCTTCTTAAATTCTGAAAGTATAAAAAAAAAAAAAAAAAAAAAAAAAAAAAAAAAAAAAAAAAAAAAAAAAAAAAAAAAAAAAAAAGTAGAAAAATAAACGAGTACAATTTATAAGATCTCTACTCATAGAAATTATTTGATTCATTGATCGGTTAATTATTTGATCGATTAATGTCGACGTTTTCATTATTTTATATCTAAATGAATAACATTAAGTATTATTTATTGAATATTTCAACCTAATCAATGATTTCTCTTCTCCTTTTTCTTTTGTTTGTTTTTCTTTCTTTCTTTCTTTCTTTCTTTCTTTCTTTTTTTCTATACTGCACTTGTGCGAAAAATTGAATAATAATAATAACAACAAAGTTAGAACATGGATGAGATATAAAAAAATTTATGCAGTGTCATTAAAATACTATGCACATTTGTAAAACACTATATATATATATATATATATATTCGTTTCTTTTTTTTTTTCTTCTCCACTTTAGATATACAATTATAAAGGGTGTCATTATGGAAAAAAAAAAAAAAAAAAAAGGAAAAAAAAATGTTAAAATCATTCGTTATAAGAAGCATCGGACAATAAACTAAATGAGTTTTAAACGTAGAGTAGATCTTTCTATTGCGTTCAATAGATTATCTAACTATCGTTTGTTTGTAATTGAAAATGAAAATTTTCCAACGCGTCCAATTTATATTATAAGTGAGAAAAATTGTAAAACGATATGATAACTCTTATATTAATTTTTTTTTATCTACGTTTATTATCCTATTCGATTAAATTTCTTTTAATTGATAATATTATCTTATTTTTCTTTACCTTTCTTAATGTTTTATTTCTTCTTCTTCTTCTTCTTCTTCTTCTTCTTCTTTTTTTCTCTCCCATTTTTCATTCATTCATCACGTAAACAAATAAATATTTAGAACTATAAATATCCAAGTAAAGTACGCATTTATCTTATTTATTTACGTCAGTTTAATATTACACATCGAATGAATTTGAATTCGAATACGATTCTCTTATGAACGTGACGATGATGTACCAAATAATGAATTATGTAATTCGATTTGTCCGTAACAACCTTCTTTCATTCGATTCATAAAAAACATTTTTGATATCACATCGCTTCTGTATATCATACAGAATGTGTAATTGAGTAGGAATCAGAAACTCAAAAAAAGAAAAAAAAAAAAAAAAAAAAAATTATACACGAACAGTTAATCATATGTTGACGTAAGTTCATTGATTTAACATCTTGTCGTACTATCTTCTTTTAATTATAACTTCGATACAAAATGATTTTGTTACTTTTCATTTTTCCTTTTTCATCCTGTTTTCATCGCAACTTAAGTGTCATGAATATTTTGAAAATTGTATTGTCATTATTATTACTTTGTATTAATAAATAATAAATAAGATTTTGTAAGGGGATTGTAGGGTGGCAAAAAAAAAAAAAAAAAGAAAAAAGAAAAGAAGAAAAAAAAAAAAGGAAATTCCTTTCTTTAGTTATTTTATTTCTTCTTATTTTGAAATGATATACGTAAAAACGACCTTTGAACTTTTACGAAAGCTTTCGCGTGACACTGAGGCGTACGTGCGTGGAATCATTATTACCTTACGAAACGGACTTCCGGATGGCTTCTCAACGTCGGCAGAGTGCTCGCTCTGCGTGAATCTCGAAATTGCAATTGCATAGATAACGCCTGGGAATACGTATATTGAATGGTAAAGGAGAACGCTTGCGCGTTCGGTTAGAACCGATATCCTAAGATAAATTGATTTTATAATGATGACTATCTAATAAACAAGAGATCGAACAATAAATAATTCACGTTCTAATATTATTCGATCATACTACACGATCACGATCGGTTCCGCGTATCATAAATATCATGTTATCTTTATTATCTATATAACTTTTCTTTTATGATTTACGTTAAACAGATTGAGCGAATAGTGTCAATTGCATTGGTCAATAAGTAATGTGAAAACTTTTGTATGGGCATTTTATTTGCAAGTAAACGAATAACGTTAGTAATTCTTTTTTTTTTTTTTTTTTTTTTTTTTTTTTTTTTTTTTTTTTAATGTTTAGTGTATTTCGTATCGATATAAATAATATACTTTTATAGTATTTTTCATTGAATGAACGTTCGATATTTGTATGTCTAAATGAACAAACATTTTTTTTTTTTTTTTATATATATATATGTTAACACGAATTATGAATTATACATTTTTCTCTAAACAAATGCAATGTATTCAAAAGATTATTTGTGAACTCGCGTTAAGTAATAATATTATATATTTCCTAGATGTTTCATAAATCGAATTGTTATCTTCAATAACATGAAATTACAAAAAGTCATTTTTCTCGTATCATTCTAGAGCCCTTCTGTCCTACGACATTTGATGGATGGTCCTGTTGGCCGGACACACCAGCCGGATCTACCGCTTACATTCCTTGTCCCGATTTTATTACAGGATTCGATGCATCGTGTAAGTAACCTTTAATCCTCATTTCTGATACATTTATATATTTATATAATTCTATATGATAGAAAATATTTATAGATATTATCAATCAATTAATATCTAATATTATTATTTTATATATATATATATGAAGAGATATAAAATATATGAAAATTGAATTAGATAAAGAATATCTATTGTAATATTTTTTTTTGACGGGGGGGGGGGGGAAGGGAGGGAGAGGGAGGAAAAAGGGAGATAAGGAAGAGGATTTTATATATGGAGAATAAATATAAGCCAATGGAAAAATGTGCAAAGTTCTTTTTAATAAGATAACACACGCTCTTGCGCATCATATAAAAAAGTAATAAACAAACTTATTAATAAGCATAACAATAAATGAAAGCGTAAGAAGAAGAAGAAAAAGAAGAAGATAAGAAAAATAAATCTTATAAAAATATCACTCTACTTTTTGTTCACGCTTGTTACTATTAATTATTTACATAGCTATACGATGAATAAAAATATGATCTATTGTAATGATTTTACAGTGATTGATTAAAGAGAAAGAGAGAGAGAGAGAGAGAGAGAGAAAATGATAACAATAAAAAAAATGATGAGTCTGTTAATGAATAACGCATTAGGCGATACTAATATGACAAACTTTGTACTTAAGGATGATAATTTATATAATATCTTTTAAAGAAATTGACGAATTGTGTGTGTATGTGTATATATATATATATATGTGAGCTATGTATATAAAAAAATATGTATCTAACGTCGCAATATGTAGATATTTCCTTAATGTATTAAAAAATGAAAATTAAAAATTATTAATTAAGTTTTTATTGATCAACGGTGCAACTGTAAAAACCAACTGCATTGATCTTCGTATAAAGTATACTTCTAATCGTAGCATTATTACTATTACGAAGTATATTTACCAATGCATCGTATTTTGGAATATTGGCCGGTATCTTGATAATCGGCAAAATCGACACTGCGACCAATTGAGCATAAATGGATGGACATTTGATCAAATTTTCTATTACGATTAATTTCATTTCCTCGAGATTATCGATACGAATGATAGCAAAGAAATGTTGTAGGGCATCGATTATACTTGTAGGATAAAGGGGACTATACTCACAAACCAATTCTGGTATTTTATCGCACAATTTCAACGCAAATACATATAGTTCCTTCGATTCAATATATTCCTTCGTTATTATCAACAAAAAGTATGAAGTAATATCCATTTCGGGTGTCAAACATTCATTGAATAATTTCAAAGTTCCATGGATTATTCTTAAATCGTATTGATTGTCGCTCAATAGATGGGAAATTATGTCGTGTATTATAACGCGTAATGTATAATTAATGGGATAGAAATGTGCTCTTTTAGGATGCGGCATATTCCAACCGGTTCTGACGGCATTGAAAAAGATACGCATCAAAATGGCGAATCTCGATTCGAGCTTGTCCTTCCTCAATAAAAGATATTTGTTTACCGTAAATATTCTAAATGTATCTTGCATAACGTAATCAGAATTGAATAGATATTTCTCGATGATCTTCTCGCAATAATCATCCGGTAAAATGTTAGCCGTAGCCTCGTCTATTTTACCGAAAATAGTTTCTATGTACCACTTTATCGTACGATCATCGACACCATTCATCTGAACAATGGCTTTTTCCGCCATTTTTATGATCATATGAATGAAATCAAATATATATTCCGTGGGAATATTCGTCATTGGATTAATCAGATGTTTACAATTTTGCCAATCTTCCAATTTAAATTCGCTTATGCATTTTTTCAATGTCAACCAGGTAATCGGTCCAGGTTCCTTCTTGAACATATCAAAGGTTTTCGTTATTATAATCTCCCGAATCGAATAATGTTTTTCCTCTTTCAATTGTGACAAAAGAAAATCCGAACTATTTTGAAGCGTTTCAATTCTACAGATTAATCTTATTCCGTGTTTCTTAACTGAGACACGTTTATCGGTTAAATCTTTAGCGAACAATTTAATCTTGCTTATCGACGTTCGATCGCATACATTTGTTATAACCTGTAAAGCCGTCAACAGGTAATCACTTTCGCATATTCTAGCGATTATTTCAATCGGTACAGGCGGATCAGACAGAACTATACCCCTCAAAGCGTTTATCAATAGTTTGTATCTGTTATTGGCATCGTTCGGTTCAATGTCGATCATTTTTTCTTTAGGTATATACGGATCGATGATTTTCGCATATGTTTTCCCATATAGAAGCATACCTAGGAATTGTAAATAATAAACTTTATTCTCATCCCTAAGACGTCTCATAGCTTCCTCCGCAAATTTAATCGGTATGTCCTTGTACCAACGGCTTCTAGTAATGAAACGTTTCATCATTCTAACGCGCGTACTTATCTCACAATTGTCTAAATAATTGGAAAAACGTTTCAATACAAATTCCGGATTCCTTTTCAATTGTGCCAGAGCATTTCCAGAATCAATATCCCCGGCAATTTCTTCCTCCATCATCCACAATTTGTAAAGATCTTCATCGTTCTTCAAATACCTTTTAATATCTTTAACGAGATAGCTATCGATCGGCGGTACATTGGTTATTATCGATCGTACCTGTTCCATAAGCCATGGATAATTTTTCAATGACAATTTTCCCCATTTTGTATTCTTTCCTATTGCATGCCGTACATTGTAATTATTAATGGCAAGTAAAAGATCCTTTGTCACGGTCAACTTGTTCTCTTTCTCCCAATTAGGATCTTTCGTTTCAAATTTCTTTACTATTATTTTGACGATATTATCGAAACACCTTCGTTGATATTCAGCGTCATCGTTGAATATGATCCACCTGTCCTCCCAATTTTGTAATTCTACATCGACGAAGATATTTAATATTTTTTCCAACGGCATATCATTCATCATTCGAAAACGAATTGCTGATTCCAATAGAAATTTGTTCTTCGACGAATAAAATCCACATAATTGATCCATAACGTAATTCCTTTCGATAATTTCATTGATGACGATCCAATGCCTTTTGCTCAATTTCGATAGATCGTAAATATTACGAAATTCTTCAAATAAAGAAGACCAAAAACTAGCGTCCTCGTTTTTGTGCCTTACATTGATATATTCTAAAGTTTTAAATAATGCCTCGTCATCCTGATTTATCTTACAGGAATAAATTATCTGCATTATCAATGCTACTCTGTCCGTGGTATATTTGGTCTTATTTACTTCGCTTATGATCGTAGGAATTATCTCATTCGTCGGTAAATAACACCTCCATACACATTTGTAATTCGTTTCGTATGTGCAATTGGCCGACTTTTGCGATTTCAACCGACGGGCCTCTGTTATTCGTTGATCGATCGGCAAAATACAAAGTAAACTATCCGTGACGTTGGTTAGATCATCGAACAAGTTCTTCTTATAAACGTCCTTGTAGGATTTTAAAAAGAGCATTGCTTTTTTCTCATCTGGATAATACTCGAGATACTTCAACATCTGATTTGTATTAAATTTGTTTCTATCCTTTGGCATTAATTTCGGGAATATAATATCCATACGGTCGGAGTCTATCAGTTTAAGGGGCAACATATTTATAAATAACTTTGGCTTCTCTAGGAACTTTTGTGTAGCCTTTTTAAGGAACATATCGGCACACTTAATCTTAAGTTTTATCACTGGCGGATTACTTTCGTATCTTTCAAAAATCTCGATGAAATCTTTTAGATTATATTTTATTAATGACGGTAAAAAGTCTATATATTTGTGAACGGATACCCTGTAAGTATTACGAAACAAAGGATCGTCCATTGGCTGATCGAGTTTCAAATAACGTATTACAAGATTCGGTTTGGTTAAGTACCATTTTTTCAATACATTACTCGAAACTACAATTCTATGACGAACTACGATATCGTATATGAATGATTCGCTGCAATTACGTAATAAAATTATCGATTGATCTATGCCATAAGCTTTCGATAATGCCATAAAAAATTTTTCGGCCAATTTAGGATGATTCCTTCCCAAATGACACGATAAACTCTTTATAATTCGTGCTCTAACTTTCATGGACACGTAAGGTAAGATGTTTTCAAAGAAGAAATCAACGTTTACTATTTTCTTATTATGTCCATCGAAATACCAACGTGCTTTGAGTGCTTTCGATACTACAAACATATCTTCCGATTTTAATGCCTCCGTAACGACATCGTACTTCTTTAACATATTCCCAGCAATTATTTTTACAAGTGGTATCAATGGCTGACCTATAATATTCGTCCAGATATTCAAATCGAATTCCGTACCCTCAACTTTAATACGATCTTTTATCATTTTCGATATCCATCGATATTTTTCGGTAGGCGTGTCACCTGGAATCGCTTGAATCGCTTCGAGATATGGCGTCATTAAACTCATAATGATTACTTTTCTAGAGAACAGAAAATAAAAATTTCAAATTATTATACTATTCTTTAATACAATTTAGATACGCGCATTATGTATTTATTTATTTATTTATTTATTTATTTATTTATTTATTTATATACGCACATCACTCGTTGTCTGTAAAATGAAACAACGTATTTGTTTGTTCCTCGAAAATGATCCTTTTTATTTCATTCTTCTTTACGATCGATATTTTATCCGTCTGTATCTAATTGCCGGTTACAATTCTTTCTAACGGTTACGATTTCTAACACCACCTTCGATATTCAGGCGATCACAAAGGAATGTCTTTCATGAACGTCTTATCGACGATTATTATAAATATTGTAACAAGAGGAACGTTGAACTTTTAGTTTGATTATAAAAAATAATTCACGAGATCAGTGATATATATAAATATATATATGTGAGCGTGTGTGTGTGTAACTTTGGGATTTCTTCCTTAAAAAAAAAAAAAAAAAAAAAGAAAAAAAAAAAATTATAAAGAAAAATAAGCTAATAATAATGAAACACGTGTACACGCGTACCGCTTTCTTCTTGAAATTCTTGTTGAATAGTTCGTTAACGAGTAGTGTTGTTATTATTATCACGAATCTCGTCGATGACTAATTATAGACGTCACTTGTCGTTCGACCTTGTCTTCTATTCCTTCCGCGATAATAGAAGAAAAATATTTACTGAAGCCACTGATATTTCTACTGATCGAAATTATTTCCTTTTTCGTTTCACAAAGTCCTCATCTTTAAATATACAAATGAAAAATTGTAACGATTTATCGATTAATTTATTAATATTAATTTATTATCTTTTATAATAAAAATCTTACCAAAGATCAAGAACAATAACTCTAATAAAATATACCGGCGTTGAACTAAACGTAACTAAACGAGATAGAACACGTACGTGCCAGTCTATTCGCGATTCCATCGACTAAATGCGATTGAAGCGACACAGTGGTTCTTTTCTGTACTAACTTATTATCTATAACTAAACGGATTAGCCATTAGGCGAGTAGCGTTTACTTGAATGTTATCAACCACGTTACCTCATTACTCTCTGTACGTCATACGTATATATATATGCGTATTTGTGTGTCTTATTTACATGCAATTTTCAATGCATTTCTTTCTTTTCTTTTGCTCTTCTTTTGTCTTTCTCGTCAATCAATTTCTTCAAATCCTCTTAAAATATTTGGTCATCATCATTACTTTCGTTACTTTCTTCCTTTTTTTTTTTTTTTTAACAAACAAATTTACACCATGGTTAAAGTTTTATCGAGCAAAGTCACATGTTGTAAAACAAAAACAACAAGTATATTTATTAACAATTACAAATATTGCAACAATAATAATAATATAATAATGATAAGATTTAAGAGAAAGAGAGAGAGAGAGAGAGAGAGAGAGAGCGAGAGAGAGAATTAGTCCGATTAAAAACAATGTCAAAATATTAGTCTGAATATCGATATGATTCAATTTT
This sequence comes from Vespa velutina, assembly GCF_912470025.1. Taxonomy (NCBI): domain Eukaryota; kingdom Metazoa; phylum Arthropoda; class Insecta; order Hymenoptera; family Vespidae; genus Vespa; species Vespa velutina. The sequence continues at coordinate 2,777,694 of NC_062205.1, forward strand.
CAACAAAACATTTTTCATTATTATAAATTGTTCTTCCTTATCGTATCCCATTCGAATCTTTCTGTACCTATTGGAATACTTTCCATTCGTAAATTCTCATCGATGTTGAAATAATTGTATTCATTGGCATCTTTTTTCAAAGGTTCCCATAAAACGGGAATAAGTTCTGTAGTAGTCGGTGTGGGATTTCTACGGGACGATTGTAATAATCATTTAGTCGACAATATTTCATGCGAATATATATACATATATATCTATTTGTGTATGTGTGTGTGTCCTTGTATTTATAGGGGTGTGGTTATAAAGAAATAAATTGGAAGATACGTTACCCTGTTCTAGCAAAATCAGACCACAATTGCGTAAAATATTCCATTATTTTGTAATCTTTCGTACCAGGGCTATGTGGTTTCAATAATAAATATTTTTGTAATTTCCCATAGAACATGTAAGACAATTCATCGGCATGTGTAGCTCCTAGTATAAAAAAACAAATATGAAGCGATTTATGTATAATATGTGTTTTCATATACACACAAAAAGATAAAAGTTTCTCCATGTTTTTTTCTTTATTTTTTTTTTTATTTTTCGTTTTTTTTTTTTTATTTTTTATTTTTTTTTACCTGGTATTTGAATGCACATGGCCCTCTTCATAAAGGTAGCATTTGTGGAGTCATAAGAGAACTTGTATAAGTACACCGGATATTTATTTATCTTCGGCAAGATTCGTGCTAATTCAAAAATATGATGAAGGAACAATACGTCCCCTAAAAAGTGCATTAGATTTTCGGAAAGTTCGTCGCTGAACAATTTTTCACCAAAATACAAACGTTCAAAATCATTTATCGTGATATTTTTGTCTTGAAGCTTTTTCGCGAGATATGGCGATATTAAATCCTTGAAATTGACATTTAATTGACGAATTCTTTTCAAAATAGTCGCTGTAGAAGAAAAATATTCGTTAATGAAATTATATGAGCGTTTTAATTTTATTCGTTCGAATATTTTAAACAGATTATCATTAATTTGTAATAATAATATAAACTAAATCCCTTTCTTTCTATCGATGACAATAAACATCACCGACTTACATGAGTTTTTATGAACACCCATAAAAAAGGATCCTTCCATATCGTTGAACCCTAACATGAATGGTACCTTAGTGCCAAGTTGCATAGCGATCTCCGGTGGTTGCGCTAAGAATGGATTCTTCGATTTGTAATCCACTCCTGGTAAAAATGGCGAGAACATCGTTAATTTATCCTAAAAAGTACATAACTTCCGTTTTTATTTATTTAAATGGAACGAACAACACTGTCCGCATGATCCAATCGATAGAACCAAGATATATTATTTACCTCCGGTATTATATACAATTGATATTTGACGAGTTTCTTAACTTCCACTTTTCTTAAAAAATCAACGATGGCTTTCGGATCGAACGATTTGAAACCTAACATAGCTGATAACTGATAACCATATCTTCTTGGTTCGCCGGATGTGCGAGCCCAACTATTCATGGCTGTGCCGCTTTGCGCTATAGCCTTGTGAAATAATCCTGAAGGAGCAAAAAAAAAAACAAAGAAAAAGATAAAGAAATGAAAAAAAAGAAAGAAAGAAAAAAGGGATACCGGTAAGACGAGATTTTCAGGAATGTGGATCTTAAATGTCGTGTCTACGGAATATGTGTCCAATTTCTGATACGTAATATGGAAAGAAAAAGAGAAAATATATAGGACAAAAACAGAATAAAAAAAACCATTTATACAAAATTCATTTAATTCTTTTGTACTTGTGAATATCATCCTTTCAAATTTTTTTACCATTTTAAAAATATGACCCAGGTAGAAATGCAATTAAATTGAAATGAATAAAAATCTACCTTCTGCCAACGGTGATATTGTTAAATAATGAACCGAGGCTGCTCCAGCGCTTCCACCAAATATAGTTACGTTCTGAGCATCACCACCGAATACTTCGATATTATCTCTGATCCAGCGTAATGCCATTACTTGGTCCTTTAAGCCTTGATTTCCCGGTGCAACCTCATCCTCCAGATTAAGAAATCCTAAAGCATGTCTTCATTAAGATAAATATATAACTATGCGCGAAATAATACGGATTACAGAGTTTTCTTTTTTTCTGTATAATCATTGGGATGTTTTCTTTTTTTCCTCTTTCGTTTTTATCAGAAAGAAAAAGAGGGAGAGAGAGAGAAGAAATAAAAATTGCAATTATAAATTTTAATTAGGAAAAAGGAACGTTCATTTTTTTTTTTTTTTTTTTTTTTTTGATTTTTCAAATACCGCTTCGACGATATTTACGAGAATATAATTAGAATTGTAATTATAATGTTATCGAACAGAAATGATGTTCGTTTTTACTCACCTAATACACCTAATCTATAATTGAACGTAACGAGTATGATGTCCTTTCGAATGATATAATCGGGACTGTACATGTCATCGTTTCCTGATCCCAAAAAAAAAGCGCCAGCATGAATCCATACCATTACCGGCAGTTTTACAGATATCTCGATTCTTTTTGGCTTATAAACGTTTAGATAGAGACAATCATCGCTACCTATTACCTTACCACTCGTAGTTAATTGAATGGAAATATTACCGAATTTCGAACCATCCCTTATTCCGTCCCATCCTTCCGCTGGTAATGGATCCTAATGATTCGTTCGTAATTACAAAAATTTAATATATTAAATAAATATTAAATATAAACAATTGCTTATATTATTAATAATAAAATAAATAAGAAATTAAATTTATATTAAATATAAATATTAAAATTATATATGTATATATGTATATATTAATTGAATCATATAAAATGATATTTAAAATAGAATGAATATAGAATGTTCGAATGATATTGCATTTTTTCTGTATACAACAATTATGGAACCGATAGAAGAATTATTTCGAAATGTTAAATGAATTAAATCAAAAATTTTCTATATACATATTTCATTTGATATATATATATATTCTATTGAAAATATTTCTCTTGGATGTTAATAGTTTTTTATTTAAAAAAAGTGGTAATGTTAGTTGCCAATGATCCGATATTATCAACGTATATTCGTAAGAAAAATGATATGTAATTTCTTTTCCCTTTTTTTTAATTTTTTCTATTTCTTTTTTTTTTGGCAAACTGAAAAGAAAGAGGGATATTGATTGAAAAGAGATCATTTCAATTAAATATTAAATACCTGAAATCTAAGCTCGCCGATCGGTGGTTTAGCATAAGGTATTCCTCGAAATGCCAAATAATTATCATTATTATTGCAAACGTTGTGCTTAATAACACCTTGAATTTTTCCCTGTTTGAGATATATCACAGGTCCTTGTTGTTGGCGATCCATACATTTGTTCATATAATGTACATATTTATCTACATATTTATGTAAGACTATATATATATATTTATATATATAAGAAAAAAAAATTCGCACTATCATCATAAAAATGAAAATAATAATATAAATACTTGTATCTGATCAACAGTCCGAGAGTCACTGGGTTTTATATTATTTCTTGTCATATTTATGAACGGGATATTCTATTAAGTGGGGAAATATGAAAATATTAAGTGGGGATAAACAGAAAGAAAAGAAAATGTCATTTTGTTCTAATACTGTTCTTTACAATAATTGAATTGGAATATTATTTATCTCAAGTAATTATGATAAACGAAAATCAAAAAAAAAGAAAAACAATTAAGGAAATATATAAATTTATGTGTCTATACAATATGTGATCTTATTAAAAATTGTAGAATATATTGTTTTTATTTTTCTTTGTTTGTTTCATTATTTTTTATTTTTTAATATATGATTATAATATATAAGAATTTCATTATTAATAATAATGCAATGCTAGAACGAATTTATTTCTGACAGTTCTGTGATTATCGATTCTTAATGAAAATTTTCTTTCATCGTACGAATATGTTGTCTAGCACGTTTAGAACATGAAGGTACATACATAAGCCATAAGAGACCTTTGTTTTTTAACCTTTATGTATATATTAAAAGAAATGAATTAATATGAATCAAATCCGTATCGGTTAGTTATAACTATTGTGCATTTACATATTTATTCATTGTTAATCGAAAAAAAAACGTAATTTTTAAATTGTAAGTAGCTTATTATTCGAAAATCGAAATATATATATATTTATATATATATATATATATTTATATATATATATATATTTATATATATATATATATATATTGCGTTTTATTAGAAGTTTAAAATATTTGTTTCTTTTCTTTTTTTTTTATTTTTTTTTTATTTTTTTTTTATTTTTTTTTTATTTTTTTTTTTATTTATTTATTTATTTTTTTTTTTTTCATACAAAATAAATTATTTGCCAGATAAAAATATATAAAATGTATGATCTTCTTATCATAAATCGTAGTATTCTTATTATATAATATTATTCTCGTTGCAGAATACTTCCTTTTTTAATTATTATTATTATTTCTATGGAGAAGAGAAATACGATATTTTTTCTATTTTATTTATAATTCTTTTTTCTTTTCTTTTTTTTTTCTTTTTTTCTTAAGCGTCATAGTGACGCATATTGGATACATATCGTACTTATACGTAATAAAATTTCAACGTTCATATTAAATTTTCTTAAAATGCTTATTTTCTGTAATAATTAAAATTTTCTTCCCCTTTTTTAAAGATAAAATTTGACATTTATTCTAATGGTAATTTATTTGTCCTATTAAAACAAATTGCTGATTCCAGATTAGTAATCTCTCGGTAATTTCGCCGGTAATGATCCAATGCCTTCCGTTCAATTTCGACAGATTATAGATATTACAAAATTCTTAAAATAATGAAGTTTAGAAACTCGTTTTCGGTCCTTACATTGATATTTTTTAACATTAAAAAAAAGCCTTCTCGTTTTAATTCCACTTACAGAAATAAATTATCAGTGCTACCCAGTCCGCACAATAATTGTTCTTATTTATATCTCTTATGTTTCTAATCATTATCTCGTTCGTCGGCAAATAACATCTACATTCTGTTATGTAATTCATTTCATATATGCCATCTGCCGAATTTTGGGACTGTAAACAATGGGCCTCTGTCATTGGTTAATCGATTGGCAGAATACAAAGTAAACTAGCCATGACGTTGGTTAGATATCGAACAAATTCTTTTTGTAAACTTACTTATAGGATTTTAAAGAGATCATCACTTTTTTCTCAACTAAATAATACAGGAGATACTTCAACATCTGATTTGTATTAAATTTGCTTCTATCATTTGGCATTAATTTCGGGAATATAATATCCAAGTGATATTAGAGTCTATGAGTTTGAGGTGCAACATATTTATAAATAACTTTAGCTTCTCTAGGAATGTTTCTTTAGCGTTTTTAAGTAATATATCGGCGCACTTAATCTTAAGTTTAATCAACGGTGGATTAGTTCCGTATCTTTCAAAAATCTTGCTTCGAGATAAGGTGCCATTAAACTCATAATGATTATTTTTCTAGGAAACAGAAAATAAAAATTTCAAATTGTTATACTATACTTTCATACAATTTAAATACAGGCATTATGTATTTATTTATTTATTTATTTATTTATTTATTTATTTATAAACGCACATCACTTATTGTGTGTAAAATGAACCAATGTAATACCTTCTTTGTTTGTTCCTCGAAAATGAACCTTTTTATTTCATTCCTCTTTACGATCGATATTTTATCCGTTTATATCTAATTGCCGGTTACGATTTCTAACGCCATCTTCGATATACAGGCGATCACAAAGGAACATCTTTTATGAACGTCTTATCGACGATTATCATAAAAATTGCACAGTGATGTATATATATATATATATATATGTCTTTAGGAGTTCTTAAAAAAAAAAAAAAAATAAATAAAATAAACTAATAATAATGAAACATATGAACACGCGTGACGCTTTCGTCTTGAAATTCCTTAAATATTTCGTTAATGAATATTGTTGTTATTATTACCAATCTCACTAATGACTTGAAAGACGTCACTTGTCCTACGACTTCTTTACGATATCTTTTTCGCTTTCATAAAATCTTCAACTCTAAGTACGGAACTGAAAAATTGTAACCAATTATCCATTAGTTTGTTAATATTAATTTATTATTTTTTATATAAAAATTTTACAAAAGATCAGAAACAATAACTCTAATAAAATATACCGGCGTTGAACTAAATGTAACTAAACGAGATAGAACACGTATATGCCAGTCTATTCGCGATTCCATCCATTAAATATATATATATATATCTGTGTGTGTGTGTGTGTGTGTGTGTGTGTGTGTATGTCTTATTTACATGCAATTTTCAATGTGATCTCTTTTTTTTTTTTTTTTTTTTTTTTTTTTTTTTTTTTTTTTTTTTTTTTTTTTTTTTTTTTTTTTTTAACATCTACACAATGAGTGCTGAAAAATTTTTATTCAGCAATATCACTTGTAAAAAAAAATATATAGATAGTATATTTATACAAAATTACAAATATTACAAGAATAATAAATATACAATAATGATAAGATTGTAAGAAAGAGGAAGAGAGAGAGAGAGAAAAAATTAGTCCGATTAAAAATAATGTTAAAAGTATTAATGTGAATATCGATATGATTTAATTTTAAACAAATCATTTTTCATGATTATAAGTTGTTCTTCGTTATCGTATTCCATTCGAATCTTTGTGCACCTATTGGAATACTTTCCATTCGTAAATTCTCATCGATGTTGAAATAATTGTATTCATTGGCATCTTTTTTCAAAGGTTCCCATAAAACGGGAATAAGTTCTGTAGTAGTCGGTGTGGGATTTCTACGGGACGATTGTAATAATCATTTAGTCGACAATATTTCATGCGAATATATATACATATATATCTGTTTGTGTATGTGTGTGTGTCCTTGTATTTATAGGGGTGTGGTTATAAAGAAATAAATTGGAAGATACGTTACCCTGTTCTAGCAAAATCAGTCCACAATTGCGTAAAATATTCCATTATTTTGTAATCTTTCGTACCAGGGCTATGTGGTTTCAATAATAAATATTTTTGTAATTTCCCATAGAACATGTAAGACAATTCATCGGCATGTGTAGCTCCTAGTATAAAAAAACAAATATGAAGCGATTTATGTATAATATGTGTTTTCATATACACACAAAAAGATAAAAGTTTCTCCATGTTTTTTTCTTTATTTTTTTTTTTATTTTTCGTTTTTTTTTTTTTATTTTTTATTTTTTTTTACCTGGTATTTGAATGCACATGGCCCTCTTCATAAAGGTAGCATTTGTGGAATCATAAGAGAACTTGTATAAGTACACCGGACATTTATTTATCTTCGGCAAGATTCGTGCTAATTCAAAAATATGATAAATGAACATTAAATCCCCTAAAAAATACATAATATTTTCGGAGGATTCATCGTTGAAGGATTTTTCACCGAAATACAAACGTTCCAAATCATTTATCGTGATATTTCTTTCTTGGAGCTTTTTCGCGAGATATGGCGGTATCAAATCCTTGAAAGTGGCTTTGAATTGACGAATTCTTTTCAAAATAGTCGCTGTTGATGAAAAATATTCGTTAATGAAATTATATGAGTGTTTTAGTTTTATTCGTTCAAGTATTTTAAACGGATTATCAATAATTTGTAATAATAATATAAACTAAATCTCTTTCTTTCTATCGACGATAATAAACATCACCGACTTACATGAGTTTTTATGAACACCCATAAAAAAGGATCCTTCCATATCGTTGAACCCTAACATGAACGGTACCTTAGTGCCAAGTTGCATAGCGATCTCCGGTGGTTGCGCTAAGAATGGATTCTTCGATTTGTAATCCACTCCTGGTGAAAACGCCATGAACATCGTTAATTTATCCTGTAAAATACATAACTTCTGTTTTTATTTATTTAAATGGAACGAACAACACTGTCCGCATGATCCAATCGATAGAACCAAGATATATTATTTACCTTCGGTATTATATACAATTGATATTTGACGAGTTTCTTAACTTCCACTTTTCTTAGAAAATCAACGACAGCTTGTGGATCGAACGATTTGAAACCTAACATAGCTGATAACTGATAACCATATCTTCTTGGTTCGCCGGATGTGCTAGCCCAACTATTCGTTGCTAAGCCGCTTTGCGCTATAGCCTTGTGAAATAATCCTGAAGGAGCAAAAAAAAAAAAACAAAGAAAAAGATAAAGAAATGAAAAAAAAGAAAGAAAGAAAAAAGGGATACCGGTAAGACGAGATTTTCTGGAATGTGGATCTTAAATGTCTTGTCTACGGAGTATGTGTCCAATTTCTGATACGTAATATGGAAAGAAAAAGAGAAAATGTATAGGACAAAAAAAGAATAAAAAAAAAAAAACCATTTATACAAAATTCATTCAATTCTTTTGTACTTGTGAATATCATCCTTTCAAATTTTTTTACCATTTTAAAAATATGACCCAGGTAGAAATGCAATTAAATTGAAATGAATAAAAATCTACCTTCTGCCAACGGTGATATTGTTAAATAATGAACCGAGGCTGCTCCAGCGCTTCCACCAAATATAGTTACGTTCTGAGGATCACCACCGAATACTTCGATATTATCTCTGATCCAGCGTAATGCCATTACTTGGTCCTTTAAGCCTTGATTTCCCGGTGCAACCTCATCCTCCAGATTAAGAAATCCTAAAGCATGTCTTCATTAAGATAAATATATAACTATGCGCGAAATAATACGGATTGCAGAGTTTTCTTTTTTTCTGTATAATCATTGGGATGTTTTCTTTTTTTCCTCTTTCGTTTTTATCAGAAAGAAAAAGAGGGAGAGAGAGAGAAGAAATAAAAATTGCAATTATAAATTTTAATTAGGAAAAAGGAACGTTCATTTTTTTTTTTTTTTTTTTTTTTTTTTTTTTTTTTTTTTTGATTTTTCAAATACCGCTTCGACGATATTTACGAGAATATAATTATAATTGTAATTATAATGTTATCGAACAGAAATGATGTTCGTTTTTACTCACCTAATACACCTAATCTATAATTGAACGTAACGAGTATGATGTTCTTTCGAATGATATAATCAGGACTGTACATGTCATCGTTTCCTGATCCCAAATAAAAGCCACCTCCATGAATCCATACCATTACAGGCAGTTTTATAGACATCTCGATTCTTTCTGGCTTATAAACGTTTAGATAGAGACAATCATCGCTACCTACTACCTTACCACTCGTAGTTAATTGAATGGAAATATTACCGAATTTCGAACCATCCCTTATTCCGTCCCATCCTTCCGCTGGTAATGGATCCTAATGATTCGTTCGTAATTACAAAAATTTAATATATTAAATAAATATTAAATATAAACAATTGCTTATATTATTAATAATAAAATAAATAAGAAATTAAATTTATATTAAATATAAATATTAAAATTATATATGTATATATGTATATATTAATTGAATCATATAAAATGATATATAAAATAGAATGAATATAGAATGTTCGAATGATATTGCATTTTTTTCTGTATACAACAATTATGGAATCGATAGAAGAATTATTTCGAAATGTTAAATGAATTAAATCAAAAATTTTTTATATACATATTTCACTTGATATATATATATATTCTATTGAAAATATTTCTCTTGGATGTTAATAGTTTTTTATTTTAAAAAAGTGGTAATGTTAGTTGCCAATGATCCGATATTATCAACGTTTATTCGTAAGAAAAATGATACGTAATTTCTTTTCCCTTTTTTTTAATTTTTTCTATTTCTTTTTTTTTTTGGCAAACTGAAAAGAAAGAGGGATATTGATTGAAAAGAGATCATTTCAATTAAATATTAAATACCTGAAATCTAAGCTCGCCGATCGGTGGTTTAGCATAAGGTATTCCTCGAAATGCCACATAATTATCATTATTATTGCAAACGTTGTACTTAATAACACCTTGAATTTTTCCCTGTTTGAGACATATCACAGGTCCTTGTTGTTGGTGATCTATACATTTGTTCATATAATGTACATATTTATCTACATATTTATATAAGACTATATATATATATTTATATATATAAGAAAAAAAAATTCGTACTATCATCATAAAAATGAAGAGGACGGAAAATAATACTATAAAAGCCTTGTATCTGGTCAACAGTCCGAGAGTCACTGGGTTTTTATTCTTTCTTGTAACATTTGTCGACATGATATTTGGTTAAGTGGGGAATGATGAAATAGTAAGTGGGGAATGATGAAATAGTAAGTGGGGATAAACTGAAAGTGAAGATGACATCATTTTGACCTAAGGTTATTTATTATAAGAAATGGATTGGTATATTTATCTCAAGTAATTATGATAAATGTAAATGAGGATATAAAAAAAAGATTAAAGAAATATATAAATTTATGTGTCTATACAATATGTTATCTTATTAAAAATTGTAGAATATATTGTTTTGTTTTATTTTTATTTTTCTTTGTTTCATTATTTTTTATTTTTTAATATATGATTATAATATATAAGAATTTCATTATTAATAATAATGCAATGCTAGAACGAATTTATTTCTGACAGTTCTGTGATTATTGATTCTTAATGAAAATTTTCTTTCATCGTACGAATATGTTGTCTAGCACGTTTAGAACATGAAGGTACATACATAAGTCATAAGAGACCTTTGTTTTTTAACCTTTATGTATATATTAAAAGAAATGAATTAATATGAATCAAATCCGTATCGGTTAGTTATAACTATTGTGCATTTACATATTTATTCATTGTTAATCGAAAAAAAAACGTAATTTTTAAATTGTAAGTAGCTTATTATTCGAAAATCGAAATATATATATATATATATATATATATATATATATATATATATATATATTTATATATATATATATATTTATATATATATATATATATTGCGTTTTATTAGAAGTTTAAAATATTGTTTCTTTTACTTTTTTTTTTATTTTTTTTTTATTTTTTTTTTATTTTTTTTTTTATTTATTTATTTATTTTTTTTTTTTCATACAAAATAAATTATTTGCCAGATAAAAATATATAAAATGTATGATCTTCTTATCATAAATCGTAGTATTCTTATTATATAATATTATTCTCGTTGCAGAATACTTCCTTTTTTAATTATTATTATTATTTCTATGGAGAAGAGAAATACGATATTTTTTCTATTTTACTTATAATTCTTTTTTTCTTTTCTTTTTTTTTTTCCTTTTCTCTAAGGAGTCATAGTTACGCATGTCGGATACGTATAGTACTTATGGGTAATAAAATTTTAACGTTCATATTAAATTTTCTTAAAATGCTTATTTTCTGTAATAATTAAAATTTTCTTCCCCTTTTTTAAAGATAAAATTTGACATTTATTCTAATGGTAATTTATTTGTCCTATTAAAACAAATTGCTGATTCCAGATTAGTAATCTCTCGGTAATTTCGCCGGTAATGATCCAATGCCTTCCGTTCAATTTCGACAGATTATAGATATTACAAAATTCTTAAAATAATGAAGTTTAGAAACTCGTTTTCGGTCCTTACATTGATATTTTTTAACATTAAAAAAAAGCCTTCTCGTTTTAATTCCACTTACAGAAATAAATTATCAGTGCTACCCAGTCCGCACAATAATTGTTCTTATTTATATCTCTTATGTTTCTAATCATTATCTCGTTCGTCGGCAAATAACATCTACATTCTGTTATGTAATTCATTTCATATATGCCATCTGCCGAATTTTGGGACTGTAACCAATGGGCCTCTGTCATTGGTTAATCGATTGGCAGAATACAAAGTAAACTAGCCATGACGTTGGTTAGATATCGAACAAATTCTTTTTGTAAACTTATAGGATTTTAAAGAGATCATCACTTTTTTCTCAACTAAATAATACAGGAGATACTTCAACATCTGATTTGTATTAAATTTGCTTCTATCATTTGGCATTAATTTCGGGAATATAATATCCAAGTGATATTAGAGTCTATGAGTTTGAGGTGCAACATATTTATAAATAACTTTAGCTTCTCTAGGAATGTTTCTTTAGCGTTTTTAAGTAATATATCGGCGCACTTAATCTTAAGTTTAATCAACGGTGGATTAGTTCCGTATCTTTCAAAAATCTTGCTTCGAGATAAGGTGCCATTAAACTCATAATGATTATTTTTCTAGGAAACAGAAAATAAAAATTTCAAATTGTTATACTATACTTTCATACAATTTAAATACAGGCATTATGTATTTATTTATTTATTTATTTATTTATTTATTTATTTATAAACGCACATCACTTATTGTGTGTAAAATGAACCAATGTAATACCTTCTTTGTTTGTTCCTCGAAAATGAACCTTTTTATTTCATTCCTCTTTACGATCGATATTTTATCCGTTTATATCTAATTGCCGGTTACGATTTCTAACGCCATCTTCGATATACAGGCGATCACAAAGGAACATCTTTTATGAACGTCTTATCGACGATTATCATAAAAATTGCACAGTGATGTATATATATATATATATATATATATATATATATATATATATATATATATATATATATATATATATATATATATGTCTTTAGGAGTTCTTAAAAAAAAAAAAAAAAATAAATAAAATAAACTAATAATAATGAAATATATGAACACGCGTGACGCTTTCGTCTTGAAATTCCTTAAATATTTCGTTAATGAATATTATTGTTATTATTACCAATCTCACTAATGACTTGAAAGACGTCACTTGTCCTACGACTTCTTTACGATATCTTTTTCGCTTTCATAAAATCTTCAACTCTAAGTACGGAACTGAAAAATTGTAACCAATTATCCATTAGTTTATTAATATTAATTTATTATTTTTTATATAAAAATTTTACAAAAGATCAGAAACAATAACTCTAATAAAATATACCGGCGTTGAACTAAATGTAACTAAACGAGATAGAACACGTATATGCCAGTCTATTCGCGATTCCATCCATTAAATATATATATATATATATCTGTGTGTGTGTGTGTGTGTGTGTGTGTGTGTGTGTGTCTTATTTACATGCAATTTTCAATGTGATCTCTTTTTTTTTTTTTTTTTTTTTTTTTTTTTTTTTTTTTTTTTTTTTTTTTTTTTTTTTTTTTTTTTTTTTTTTTAACATCTACACAATGAGTGCTGAAAAATTTTTATTCAGCAATATCACTTGTAAAAAAAAATATATAGATAGTATATTTATACAAAATTACAAATATTACAAGAATAATAAATATACAATAATGATAAGATTGTAAGAAAGAGGAAGAGAGAGAGAGAGAAAAAATTAGTCCGATTAAAAATAATGTTAAAAGTATTAATGTGAATATCGATATGATTTAATTTTAAACAAATCATTTTTCATGATTATAAGTTGTTCTTCGTTATCGTATTCCATTCGAATCTTTGTGCACCTATTGGAATACTTTCCATTCGTAAATTCTCATCGATGTTGAAATAATTATATTCATTGGCATCTTTTTTCAAAGGTTCCCATAAAACGGGAATAAGTTCTGTAGTAGTCGGTGTGGGATTTCTACGGGACGATTGTAATAATCATTTAGTCGACAATATTTCATGCGAATATATATACATACATATCTGTTTGTGTATGTGTGTGTGTCCTTGTATTTATAGGGATGTGGTTATAAAGAAATAAATTGGAAGATACGTTACCCTGTCCTAGCAAAATTGGTCCACAATTGCGTAAAATATTCCATTATTTTGTAGTCTTTCGTACCAGGACTATGTGGTTTCAATAATAAATATTTTTGTAATTTCCCATAGAACATGTAAAACAATTCGTCGCAATGCGTAGCTCCTAGTGTAAAAAAAAAAAATATGGAACGATTTATGGATAATATGTCTTTTCATATACACACAAAAAGATAAAAGTTTCTCCATGTTTTTCTTTTATTTCTTTTTTTATTTTCCGTTTTTTTTTTATTTTTTATTTTTTTTTTACCTGGTATTTGAATGCACATGGCCCTCTTCATAAAGGTAGCATTTGTGGAGTCATAAGAGAACTTGTATAAGTACACCGGATATTTATTTATCTTCGGCAAGATTCGTGCTAATTCAAAAATATGATGAAGGAACAATACGTCCCCTAAAAAGTGCATTAGATTTTCGGAAAGTTCGTCGCTGAACAATTTTTCACCAAAATACAAACGTTCAAAATCATTTATCGTGATATTTTTGTCTTGAAGCTTTTTCGCGAGATATGGCGATATTAAATCCTTGAAATTGACATTTAATTGACGAATTCTTTTCAAAATAGTCGCTGTAGAAGAAAAATATTCGTTAATGAAATTATATGAGCGTTTTAATTTTATTCGTTCGAATATTTTAAACAGATTATCATTAATTTGTAATAATAATATAAACTAAATCTCTTTCTTTCTATCGACGACAATAAACATCACCGACTTACATGAGTTTTTATGAACACCCATAAAAAAGGATCCTTCCATATCGTTGAACCCTAACATGAATGGTACCTTAGTGCCAAGTTGCATAGCGATCTCCGGTGGTTGCGCTAAAAATGGATTCTTCGATTTGTAATCCACTCCTGGTAAAAATGGCGAGAACATCGTTAATTTATCCTAAAAAGTACATAACTTCCGTTTTTATTTATTTAAATGGAACGAACAACACTGTCCGCATGATCCAATCGATAGAACCAAGATATATTATTTACCTCTGGTATTATATACAATTGATATTTGACGAGTTTCTTAACTTCCACTTTTCTTAAAAAATCAACGATGGCTTTCGGATCGAACGATTTGAAACCTAACATAGCTGATAACTGATAACCATATCTTCTTGGTTCGCCGGATGTGCGAGCCCAACTATTCATGGCTGTGCCGCTTTGCGCTATAGCCTTGTGAAATAATCCTGAAGGAGCAAAAAAAAAAAAAAACAAAGAAAAAGATAAAGAAATGAAAAAAAAGAAAGAAAGAAAAAAGGGATACCGGTAAGACGAGATTTTCAGGAATGTGGATCTTAAATGTCGTGTCTACGGAGTATGTGTCCAATTTCTGATACGTAATATGGAAAGAAAAAGAGAAAATATATAGGACAAAAAAAGAATAAAAAAAACCATTTATACAAAATTCATTTAATTCTTTTGTACTTGTGAATATCATCCTTTCAAATTTTTTTACCATTTTAAAAATATGACCCAGGTAGAAATGCAATTAAATTGAAATGAATAAAAATCTACCTTCTGCCAACGGTGATATTGTTAAATAATGAACCGAGGCTGCTCCAGCGCTTCCACCAAATATAGTTACGTTCTGAGGATCACCACCGAATACTTCGATATTATCTCTGATCCAGCGTAATGCCATTACTTGGTCCTTTAAGCCTTGATTTCCTGGTGCAACCTCATCCTCCAGATTAAGAAATCCTAAAGCATGTCTTCATTAAGATAAATATGCAGCTATGCACGAAATAATACGGATTACAGAGTTTTCTTGTTTTCTGTAAAATCATTGGGATGTTTTCTTTTTTTCCTCTTTCGTTTTTATCAGAAAGAAAAAGAGGGAGAGAGAGAGAGAGAGAGAGAGAGAGAGAGAGAGAGAGAGAGAGAGAGAGAGAGAGAGAGAGAGAGAGAGAATAAAAATTACAATTATAAATTTTAATTAGAAAGAAGGAACGTTTATTTTCTTTTGATTTTTAAATACCGTTTCGATATTTACGAGAATATAATTATAATTGTAATTATAATGTTATCGAACAGAAATGATGTTCGTTTTTACTCACCTAATACACCTAATCTATAATTGAACGTAACGAGTATGATGTCCTTTCGAATGATATAATCAGGACTGCACATATCATCGTTTCCTGATCCCAAATAAAAGCCACCACAATGAATCCATACCATTACCGGCAGTTTTGCAGATATCTCGATTCTTTTTGGCTTATAAACGTTTAGATAGAGACAATCATCGCTACCTACTACCTTACCACTCGTAGTTAATTGAATGGAAATATTACCGAATTTCGAACCATCCCTTATTCCGTCCCATCCTTCCGCTGGTAATGGATCCTAGTGATTCATTCGTAATTGCAAAAAATTAAATAAATATTAAATATAAACAATTACTTGTATTATTAATAATAAAATAAATAAGAAATTAAATTTATATTAAATATAGATATTAAAATTATATATGTATATATGTATATATTAATTGAATCATATAAAATGATATTTAAAATAGAATGAATATAGAATGTTCGAATGATATTGCATTTTTTTTTGTATACAACAATTATGGAACCGATAGAAGAATTATTTCGAAATGTTAAATGAATTAAATCAAAAATTTTCTATATACATATTTCATTTGATATATATATATATATATATTCTATTGAAAATATTTCTCTTGGATGTTAATAGTTTTTTATTTAAAAAAAGTGGTAATGTTAGTTGTCAATGATCCGATATTATCAACGTTTATTCGTAAGAAAAATGATACGTAATTTCTTTTCCCTTTTTTTTAATTTTTTCTATTTCTTTTTTTTTTTTTTTTGGCAAACTGAAAAGAAAGAGGGATATTGATTGAAAAGAGATCATTTCAATTAAATATTAAATACCTGAAATCTAAGCTCGCCGATCGGTGGTTTAGCATAAGGTATTCCTCGAAATGCCAAATAATTATCATTATTATTGCAAACGTTGTACTTAATAACACCTTGAATTTTTCCCTGTTTGAGACATATCACAGGTCCTTGTTGTTGGCGATCCGTACATTTGTTAATATAATGTACATATTTATCTACATATTTATGTAAGACTATATATATATATTTATATATATAAGAAAAAAAAATTCGTACTATCATCATAAAAATGAAGAGGACGGAAAATAATACTATAAAAGCCTTGTATCTGGTCAACAGTCCGAGAGTCACTGGGTTTTTATTCTTTCTTGTAACATTTGTCGACATGATATTTGGTTAAGTGGGGAATGATGAAATAGTAAGTGGGGATAAACTAAAAGTGAAGATGACATCATTTTGACCTAAGGTTATTTATTATAAAAAATGGATTGGTATATTATTTATCTCAAGTAATTATGATAAATGTAAATGAGGATATAAAAAAAAGATTAAAGAAATATATAAATTTATGTGTCTATACAATATGTTATCTTATTACAAATTGTAGAATATATTGTTTTGTTTTATTTTTATTTTTCTTTGTTTCATTATTTTTTATTTTTTAATATATGATTATAATATATAAGAATTTCATGATTAATAATAATGCAATGCTAGAACGAATTTATTTGTGATAGTTTTATGATTATCGATTCTTGATGAAAATTTTCTTTCATCGTACGAAGATGTTGTCTAGCACGTTTAGAACATGAAGGTACATACATAAGTCATAAGGGACCTTTGTTTTTTAACCTTTATGTATATATTAAAAGAAATGAATTAATATGAATCAAATCCGTATCGGTTAGTTATAACTATTGTGCATTTACATATTTATTCATTGTTAATCGAAAAAAAACATAATTTTTAAATTGTAAGTAGCTTATTATTCGAAAATCGAAATATATATGTAAAGAAAGTATACTTTCTTCAGATAGATTTGCCACGCGTCTCATAGCCCGCCCTTCCATTGTCCTTTGTTATTTACAAATAGAATTCTTTTGTGACCTACAAATCGAGTCGTTAAGATTTGGAAGAGAAACGGGCAGTATGAAAGATAATATAGAAGAGAAAGAGCTAATAGGATAATAACACAAGAGCTAATAAGAAGATATATAAAAGATATTAAATAAAATTTAAACAGTGTGAACAATAATTGTAAATTGTCGTTTCTTTGTTCACAGAGAAACTTATTTTCGTTTATCACCACACCTTATCTATTCGAGATATTATATATATAGTGTTTTATTAGAAGTTTAACATTTTTGTTTCTTTTTTTTTTTTTTTTTTTTTTTTTTTTTTTTTTTTTTTTTTTTTTTTTTTTTTTTTTTTTTTTTTTTTTCATGCACAAAAAATTATTATTTGGCAGATAAAAATATATAAAATGTACCTTCTTTTGATAAATCGTACTATTCTTATTGTATAATATTATTCTCGTCGCGGAATATTTTCTTTTTTAATTATTATTATTATTTCTATGGAGAAAAGGAATACGATATTTTTTCTATTTTACTTATAATTCTTTTTTTCTTTTCTTTTTTTTTTTTCCTTTTCTCTAAGGAGTCATAGTTACGCATGTCGGATACGTATAGTACTTATGGGTAATAAAATTTTAACGTTCATATTAAATTTTCTTAAAATGCTTATTTTCTGTGATAATTAAAATTTTTTTCCCCTTTTTTTTAAGATGATATTTGACATTTATTCTAATGGTGATTTATTTGTCCCATTAAAACAAATTGCTGATTCCAGATTAGTAATCTCTTGGTAATTACGTCGATGATGGTCTAATGCGTTCCGCTCGATTTCTACAAATCATAAACGAAATCCTTCAGATAAAGAAACCCAGAAACGTTTTCGCTTAGCGTTTTCGTTTTTGTGCTTTACATTGATATATTCTAACGTTTTAATTGATGCCTTGTCATCCTGATTTTTCGCACAGGAATAAATAATCAGTATCATCGATGCCGCCCTATTCGCGTTATATTTGGTCTTATTTATTTCGTTTACGATCGTAGGCATTACCTCGTTCGTCGTTAAATAATATTTCCATGGACATATATAATTCATTTATATACTCTTTGGCATCAGTTTCAGGAATATAATCTCCATGCGATTAAAATCTATTAGTTTGAAGAGCAATATATTCATGAATAACTTTGACTTTTCTAAAGAATTTTTTTCTAGCATTTTTAAGGAATATATCGGCGAAATTAAGCTTAAACAACCAACGGTGGATTAATTCGTGTTGGTGTGTGCGTGTGTGTGTGCGCGCCTTATTATCATGCAATTTCTAGTGTGATTATATTTTTTTTCTTTTTCTTCGTCAATTAATTTATACAAATCTTCTTAAAGTCATCATTATTACTTTTATTA
The DNA here is from genome assembly GCF_912470025.1 of Vespa velutina. Classification (NCBI taxonomy): domain Eukaryota; kingdom Metazoa; phylum Arthropoda; class Insecta; order Hymenoptera; family Vespidae; genus Vespa; species Vespa velutina. The sequence goes on from NC_062205.1 coordinate 2,796,865, forward strand.
TTTTTTTCCTTTATTTTTTTTTTTTCCTTTTTTTTCCTTTTTTTTTTTTAACAAACATATTTACATCATCGTTAAAATTTTATAATGCAAGATCACATGTTATTAAAAGAAAAAAAAAAAGAACAAGTATATTTACAATCAATTAAAAATATATAATATTATAATAAATAATACAATAATAATAATAATAATAATAATAATAATAATAATAATAATAATAATAATAATAATAATAGTTACTCTTAACACTTTAATAGTGATAAGATTGTAATAGACAGTTCGCGCGATTAAAAATAATGTTAAAAGTATTAATCTGGATATCGATATGATTTAATTCTAAACAAAACATTTTTCATGATTATAACTTGTTCTTCGTTATCGTATTCCATTCGAATCTTTGTGCACCTATTGGAATACTTTCCATTCGTAAATTCTCATCGATGTTGAAATAATTGTATTCATTGGCATCTTTTTTCAAAGGTTCCCATAAAACGGGAATAAGTTCTGTAGTAGTCGGTGTGGGATTTCTACGGGACGATTGTAATAATCATTTAGTCGACAATATTTCATGCGAATATATATACATGTATATCTGTTTGTGTATGTGTGTGTGTCCTTTTATTTATAGAGATATGGTTATAAAGAAATAAATTAGGAGATACTTTACCCTGTCCTAGCAAAATCAGTCCACAATTGCGTAAAATATTCCATTATTTTGTAATCTTTTGTACCAGGACTATGTGGTTTCAATAATAAATATTTTTGTAATTTCCCATAGAACATGTAATACAATTCGTCGCCATGCGTAGCTCCTAGTGTCAAAAAAAAAAAAAAATATGGAACGATTTATGGATAATATGTCTTTTCATATACACACAAAAAGATAAAAGTTTCTCCATGTTTTTCTTTTATTTTTTTTTCTTTTTCTTTTTTTTTTTTTTTTTTTTTTTTTTTTTTTTTTTTTTTTTTTTTTACCTGGTACCTGAATGTCCATGACCGTCTTCATAAAGGTAGTATTTGTGGAGTCATAAGAGAACTTGTATAAGTACACCGGATATTTATTTATTTTCGGCAAGATTCGTGCTAATTCAAAAATATGATAAGTGAACATTAAGTCCCCTAAAAAATACATAATATTTTCTGAGGGTTCATCGTTGAAGGATTTTTCACCGAAATACAAACGTTCCAAATCATTTATCGTGGTATTTTTTTCTTGGAGCTTTTTCGCGAGAGACGGCAATATTAAATCGTTGATGGTGGCTTTTAGTCGACGACTTGTTCTCAACATACTCGCTAAATAGATGAAGAACATTCGTTAATGAAACCTAATTTTATTCATTGAAATATATTAAACGAATTATCAATAATTTGTAATAATAATATAAATTAAATCAAAATCACAATACTTAATTGTTAAATGCTTGTAATATAAACTGTAGCAAAATTTTCTCTCTCTCTCTCTCTCTCTTTATCGAAGATAATAAACATCTCGACTTACATGCGAATTTATTACTACCCATAAAAAAGGATCCTTCCATACTGTTGAACCCTAACATGAACGGTACCTTAGTGCCCAGTTGCATAGCGATCTCCGGTGGTTGCGCTAAGAATGGATTCTTCGATTTGTAATCCACTCCTGGTAGAAACGCCGAGAACAATGTTAATTTTTCCTGAAGAATAAATAATTTTCATTTTTGTTTATTTAAACGGAACGAACAACACTGTTCGCGCGATTCAATCGATCGAATTGGAAAATTATTTACCTTCAAGGATGTTATATACTGTTGACATTCGACGAGCTTCTTAACCTCCACTTTTCTTAGAAAATCAACGATGGCTTTCGGATCGAACGATTTGAAACCTAACATAGCTGATAACTGATAACCATATCTTCTTGGTTCGCCGGATGTGCTAGCCCAACTATTCGTTGCTAAGCCGCTTTGCGCTATAGCCTTGTGAAATAATCCTGAAAGGGCGAAAAAAAAAAAAAAAAAAAAAAAAAAAAAAAAAAACAGAAAGGGATACCAGTAAGACGAGATTTTCTGAAATGTGGATCTTAAATGTCTTGTCTACGGAGTATGTGTCCAATTTCTGATACGTATTATGGAAAGAAAAAGAGAAAATGTATAGGACAAAAAAAGAATAAAAAAAAAAAAAACCATTTATACAAAATTCATTCAATTCTTTTGTACTTGTGAATATCATCCTTTCAAATTTTTTTACCATTTTAAAAATATGACCCAGGTAGAAATGCAATTAAATTGAAATGAATAAAAATCTACCTTCTGCCAATGGTGATATTGTTAAATAATGAACCGAGGCTGCTCCAGCGCTTCCACCAAATATAGTTACGTTCTGAGGATCACCACCGAATACTTCGATATTATCTCTGATCCAGCGTAATGCCATTACTTGGTCCTTTAAGCCTTGATTTCCTGGTGCAACCTCATCCTCCAGATTAAGAAATCCTAAAGCATGTCTTCATTAAGATAAATATGCAGCTATGCGCGAAATAATACGGATTACAGAGTTTTCTTGTTTTCTGTAAAATCATTGAGATATTTTCTTTTTGTTCCTTTTTTTCCTCTTTCGTTTTTATCAGAAAGAAAAAGAGAGAGAGAGAAAGAGAGAAGGAATAAAAATTGCAATTATTAATTTTAATTAAAAAAAAGGAACGTTCATTTTTTTTTTTTGAAATTTCAAATACCCCTTCGACGATATTTACGGGAATATAATTATAATTGTAATTATAATGTTATCGAACAGAAATGATGTTCGTTTTTACTTACCTAATACACCTAATCTATAATTGAACGTAACGAGTATGATGTTCTTTCGAATGATATAATCAGGACTGTACATGTCATCGTTTCCTGATCCCAAATAAAAGCCACCTCCATGAATCCATACCATTACAGGCAGTTTTATAGACATCTCGATTCTTTCTGGCTTATAAACGTTTAGAAAGAGACAATCGTCGCTACCTATTACTTCACTAGTCATTGTATCAATTTGTATAGATATATTACCAAATTTCGAGCCATCCCTTATCCCGTTCCATCCTTCCGCTGGTAATGGATCCTAAAATGATTCGTTCGTTATTAAAAAAAAATGTAATATTTTAAATAAATATTAAATATAAACAATTACTTATAATATTAATAATAAAATAAATATGAAATAAAATTTATATTAAATATAAATATTAAAATTATATATGTATACATCTCTTTATCTATTTATATATATATATATATATATGCAAACAATCATATGAGTGTACTTTGATCGTAAGAATAAATTAAAACTTACAATGAATGTGCATATCTATAAAAGTAAGGAAAGAGAGAGAGAGAGAGAGAGAGAGAGAGAGAGAGAGAGAGAGAAAATCTATTTCTACTGAAAATATTTCTCTAGGATTTTAATATTTCTTGATATTAGAAAAGTCATATTAATGGTCCATGATCTGATATTATCAACATTTGTTTGTAAGAAATGTTTATGGATATGTAATTTTTCGTTTCTTTTTTTCTTTTATATTTTTTATAAAAGTAAAAAGAAAAAACCAAACCAAGAAATTCATGTGAAGGAATTTATTTCAATTGGATATTAAATACCTTAAATCTAAGCTCGCCGATCGGTGGTTTCGCATAAGGTATTCCTCGAAATGCCAAATAATTGTCATTATTACTGCAAACGTTATACTTAATGACACCTTGAATTTTTCCCTGTTTGAGAGACAACACAGGTCCTTGTTGTTGACGATCCATATATATATATATATATATCTATATAATGTACGTATTTATGTAATATTCTATACATATATATATATATGTACACACGAAAAAAAATCGCACAGTCGTAAAAAGAAGAAAAAGGAAAAGTAAAATAATAATATAAGAGACCTGTATCCGGTCAGTAACAGCACTCGTTCTAGAGTCACTGTGTTTCTCTACTTGCTTGTAATATTTATCGACACATCTGACTAAGTGGGGAGAGATTGGTATGAAAGTAACGGGAACGTCATCTTGTGCCAATCCTATTCACTGCAAAGAACAGTTGAATAGACTTGAGTATTACTCTTAAGTAATTATGATAAGTATAAATGAAGAAAAAAAAAAAAACAAAAAAGATTAAGAAAATCTATGCATATATATATATACGTATCTATGCAATATGTGATCTTATTAAAAATTATGTTTTTTCTTTTTTTCTTTTTTCTTTTTTTTTTTTTTTTTAATATACGATTATAATATATAATTTCATAATTAATGATAATGTAATTTATTTATGACAATTGTATAATTAATCCATCGTTGATGCAAATTTTCTTTTATTTTACGAAAAACTCGTTTAGCATATTTAAATCATGAAGATACATAAATAAGTCATGAGACATCTTTGTCTTTTAACTATTTTATATTAAAAAAAAAAAAAAAAAAAAATGAATTAACATGGATCAAAATGTATATATATTTGACATGTGGTACATGCGATGTAATGTACATTACATAATTTTTATGATACACTCGAGGATATGTAGGAAATATTGCCTCGTTACAAAAAAAAAAAAAAAAAAAAAAAAAGAGAAAAAAGAGAGAAAAAAACAGACGAAAAGAAGGAAAGAAAAACTTGAGTTCCTCAATTGTCTCGAAGGAAACAAGAAAAAAACAACGAAAAAAAAAAAAAAAAAAAAAAAAATAAATAAATAAAAGAACAGAAACGATTATTATTTCTAATATTATCTAAATGTAATGATCCAAAGCAAATTAGCCATCGTTTTTTGTTATCTTTACGTTGAAACGTTAATTTGTTGCTCGGAGCGATTTGAATTCAATTTAAAAACACGTTACATATTATTAGATTATATCATTTATATTAAAGTTATGATTGACAATCGTTTTTCCCCCCCATTCTATATATCTTATCGGGTCCATTGTATGATAATTTTTTTTTTTTCCTTTTAACTTTTCGATACAATCGAATTGAAATAAATACATATGCATATGTATATACATGATAAAGATCTTTAATTAAAGCAATGTTCTATTTAGGATTGGAAGTAATGTATTACCATAAATGAAATATATTCTATTCGTAATTGAAACGAATGGTTCTTACTCGATGTACTGTGCTTGATCTTTATTACTGAAATTAATTAAGCAGAACGTATCATCGGAGATACGTGACTGTTGTACTAAACACGTTGTTACTTATTACGAAGTTTCTCTCTCTCTCTCTCTCTCTCTCTCTCTCTCTCTCTCTCTCTCTCTCTCTCTCTCTCTTCATCCATTACTATGGGAATATTACGTGCAATAATTAATACATGCAAATTTCGATATTTATAGAAAATCCTATCAACAAAATAAAAATTTCACGCTTTATTAATCCAAATTTTATGTATATATATATATATATATTATGTATATATATATATATATATATATATATATATATATATATATATATAATGGATATTATTCTTTTATAAAGAATATCATTTTTTATTTTTTTTTCTATTTTATTATCGTAACTCTGTCTCTCTCTCTCTCTCTCTCTCTCTCTCTCTCTCTTTCTACAATTATTTCTATCTCCATCTTCATCAATTTTTTTTTTTTGTTTTTTTTTTCAAAATGTGTCCGTATTCGACCTTACCTTATATTTTAGCTCAATCATACTTGAATACCTTTAGATCTCGGAATTATCTAATCATGAAAATAAATCATTATATTGTTCGGTCATTAAATATTTCGTTGTTAGAATTTTTAGATCAATCTGTATCAATGGCAGCGTCATAGGACGATATTTTTTTTCTTTCTTTTTTTTTTCTTTTTTTTTTTTTTCTTTTTTTTCTTTTAAATCGTACTCTCGTTCACTTTACTTCTTGCAGTGCATTTTTCTTCGATCGAACGTTCACCGTGCAAGACAATCTTGGTAGCTATAACTATCATCGTGTCATTGGCGAAAGTAAAAAATCTCGATCCAACCGTAGATCAATGTTCTCCGTCACGCGCGCTATTGAACCGATAATGGTGCTCTCAGCTGTTCTCGAAGTTGATGTAAAAGCGCGTAACTACATTGGAAGGACTCGATGCACTTATATAATATCGACGATATATCGTCTAGCAGTTTATATTTGACATACAAAACGTATATCATACATAATAACTATCTTGATCGTTTAACATTATTGAACGATAATGGAAAGAAGTTTTTTTTTTTTTTTTTTTTTTTTTTTTTTTTTTTTTTTTTTTAATAGAAATTTCAATAAAAAGATTAAATTCGTATAAGAGTATTTTAATATGCGTATTAATATAATATCCTTTATGTTTTTAATATAATAATTTGAAATTTATTGTATTCAGATTTATATCACGTTACCATTAAAATAACAGTGCTAAATTTATCTTACAAACGATAATAGCCGAGCTCATACGATAATATAAATTTAGATTATAGATATAATCAATTTTAATTAAATGTATACTATCAGTAGTGTGTATATATATATATATATATATATATATATATATATATATATATATATATATATATAATTTCTTTTTTTGGGTGTTCTTGGGAGTTGAAGCAAGATAAAAAAGAAATATATATATATATATATATATACATATCATGTATAATTGATTTGTTTTAACAAAAAAAAAATTCCGCTGACTTCACGGATATTAAATCCGCCGATGGAGGAGAATTCAATAGAGACAATTCGGATTTCTCGATAAATAGATTACGTTAAACTACTTGAATCAAATTCGCAATGTTAATCAAAGTGTTCGAGACAATGGAGAGAAGTCAGTCATTTGGTGGTTACATTGAATATTCATGATTCCAACATTCCAACAATCTTATGTTAATATATTCGTGAATCAGTAGAGGGATATCGTTAGGTATAATTTACTTAACGTTAGACGAATCTAACAGGGTTTGCTTTTGTGTCCACCACCACCACCACCCCCCCACCCTTCTACCCTTTATTAGAAAGCTTTCAATGTTTTGAATTAGAATTTCTATTCATTATTTACATGCAATATCGATGTAAGTAAGCCTTTTGACATTAGAGAGAAACCCCAATATGCTTTGAAACAATGTATCAAAGCTTAAGTATCAAAGCCGCACCTGGAAACCGCTCCTACCTTAAACAGAGAGAGAAAGAGAAAGAGAGAGAGAGAGAGAGAGAGAGAGAGAGAGAGAGAGAGAGAGAGAGGGAGGAAGGGCATTTACACCGCACCTCTAAACCACAATCGCATCCCCCACCCCACCTGGTCCTTCTATGATTAAGAAGGACTGCTGCTTTAAATCGTTCAATGAACTCATTGATTCACCCCATCCTAATACATACACATATTGTATTATCATTCTATTATTCTCTATTGTAATTATCTTTCGTTATTATTATCGAAACTTAATCGAAAGTTCATATATGTATTAACGAACGATTATCGCTAATGTATGGATATATTTAAAAAAAATCGAATGTTAAAATCAATAAACATGTATAATATATATATATATATATATATTATTTGTATTATCAACATTTTAATATGTTAAATATGTGTTTGGTAAAATTAAATACGTGTGTGTATATCCATGTATGTAGATTAATCGATTTCATTAAATAAAATAATTCTGATGGTATAACGATTGCATCAATCTTATTTCAATATTTTGAAATCAATTAATATCCCAATTGAAAATGTTACATTGTTTATTGTCAATGTAACATCTCTCGGAGAGTGCTATTTTTTTTTTCCTTTTTTTTTTCTTTTTTTCTTTTTTCTTTTCTTTTTTTTTTTTTTTTTTTTTTTTTTTTTTTTTTTTTTTTTTTTTTTTTTTTTTTTTTTTCTTTGAACGAACCAATTTAAAAGCATCAAATCCCACTTTTCGAGACATTTTATATTTTCGACTATATATCTTTGAGGACTTTTAGTAAGGGAACCCCTGACAGATAACGCGATAAATTCTATAGATTTCCATCGATATGACGTATACGTGATACGTATGCATATTATGTGTACTTGAGAGAATCTTTATCCCTTATACTATAATTTCTCGATCGAACCAGGGTGATCTCATGGCGAGAGTTTTTGATGGATGATAAGAGGCGGCATGTCGATCTCTCCCTCTCTCTCTCT